>NC_057794.1:71188347-71488347 GCF_018294505.1 Triticum aestivum | reverse complement strand
TCTACCCCCGAGTGAAGCCGCTGCGTTTTGGAAAAGGCCCGGTGCCTGTGAAGAAGGCGAATGCCTGTGAAGCCGCTGCGTTTTGGAAAAGGCCCAGTGCCTGTGAAGAAGGCGAATGCCTGTGAAGCCGCTGCATTTTGGAAAAGGCCCGGTGCCAGTGAAGAAGGCGAATGCCAGTGAAGCCGCTGCGTTTTGGAAAAGGCCCGGTGCCTGTGAAGAAGGTGAATGCTTGTGAAGTTTTGGAAAAGGCTTGGTGCCTGTGAAGAAGGCGAATGCCTGTGAAGCTGCCGCATTTCAAGAAAGGTCCGGTGCCTGTGAAGAAGGCCAACGCCTGTGAAGCTCGCCGCCTGTGACACTCTCACGTAATAATGAGTGGGGCTGTACATGCCCCAAAGTCTCCGGAGTGCCGCCCTCGGGCCTTGGGGGCTCCGGCCAAGCCCAGTGGCAGCACTTAGCTCCGCGCTGGTGAGAAGATGTCGAAGACTAGAATAGGCGCCGGACGCGACTTTCCCATTTGCTTTTTGCAGTTGGCTTGTTTATTCTCGTTTGAAGTTTTTATTGGAGTTGCTGACGTTCCTGGCTTGTGGCTCTTTGTCTTTCTCGCTCGCTCACCTTGTTTTCTCTCGAGAAGTCTCGCGAGGGAGGATTGCGGGCGCCCTCGCGAGTGTTTTCTGCCCCAATCGCTTGGAGCTTTCCTTTCCGAGTCCTCTGCGGGAGCACCCCTCCCAGTCCGTGCCCCACGGGCATCGCGACATGAGCGCAGGACCTGGGCCAATCGCCCCCACAGCTAAGACCATAAGTTACCCCTCCTATTGATCCTTGCAGGGCACGAAGCTCGCGAGGAGGCCACGGCCTCGGGAGGCGAGGACCGCGCCAAGCCCCACCGAGCTAAAATAGTTCCCACACATGGGAGCGCAGCATGAGAACACGACACATAAATAGCGAAAGCGACGCGATGGTTAAATAGCAACAGTTCTAATATGCCCCCACGGGGCCCTACATTACTTACTATTTTTGTGCAGGATAAGAAAGAAAACAAAACGGGCGCGATTCGTCCTGCGCCAACCCACAGCCAAGGCTCGAGCTGCTCCTGGGACTCAGGCGGATCCCTCCTCTCGCTTCACCAGGGCGTGACGGCGGGCTGACCCGCTACCTTCACCCAAGCAGGCGTGACGGCGAGGAGGCTGGTCGCGGCCACCACTGGAGGAGCTGCTGCCTGAGAGGGGGATGCTGAAGCTCGGCGGACCCCGAGCACCGCCGCCTGTACGCCATTCGCCATCTTCATCCTGGTTAGAGCCAGGGCTGGGCAGGCGGCAGCGGTCGTCGTCTTCAGGGCAACACCCGGCATGGCGATCGTCTTCCCCGAACACCCTCACGTAGAGGGTGGCGTCGCCATCAAACTTGAAGTACAGGGTGCACCACCGGCTCAGGCCATGCGCGCGGGCAAACGTTTGCCAGCCGCGTATCAAAGCCCCGTTCCCAGAAACGGAGACCTCCAGCGACGCCCAGGAGGCCCTGCTGCAGCATCCGTCTGCCTGGAGCCTGAAGCCGCACCGGGCGCTGGCCGGCAGCTCATCTGCGAAGAAACGGGGGAGCTGGAGCCTGGTGCTGGATGGGTCTGCCAACCACACGGCAAACTCCGGCAGCACCTCCATGGAGCGAAAGCGTGGCCTAGGGGGGCACACACCCACGGCGTGCCCCCCGTCGGCAACCCGACGCTCACCACCGCGCCGGGAACCGCCTCCATGGCCGCGGGAGGCCACCACGGGGACCGTGGTATACTTGCGAGGGCGGCCTCGGCCACGCTTGGCCAGGGGGGAGTCAGGCCCAGCCCGGGGGGCCTTCCCTTTCTCCACGGTCGAGAATCTCTTTGGAGCCATGGGAGCAACGGGTAATCGAGAAGAAGGAAAGGAGCAGCAAGGAGGGACGGGCCGATAGGGGGCGCCCAGCCCCGTACTTATAGCCGGAGGAGGCCAACCGCCATGCACCATGATCGCGGGTAATCATGACCGGTTTCTCTGCATGCAGGGACTTATCAAGTCATGCGGACACCGAGGCGTCGTGGGGAAGCACAGTCGCCCACGTCCAATCAATCGCCACGCGGCGCCCAAGGCCGCAGGCTATTAGGGCCCTCGGCGCTTCATGCTTGCCCCTTCTCTTCTCTGCTAAGCCAAGCCCGCGCGTGCCTTGGGCCCGGGGGCTACCGTCGACGTTCTAGGAACGGGGGTCCCCAAACTTGCCTGCCTGCGGCCTGCGGCGTGGCTCAAGCGGGGGCCCAGCGCGGCCAATCTTCATCAGCTCAAGCTCAAGACCCTCGCGAGCGGCCAAGCCTCGCGGGGCAGACGACAGGAAGCTTCCTCAGAGGCAGCCTCATCAGGCAGGCTCACGAGGAAGCGGAGAGATCAAGGCAAGGGACCTCGCGAGGAACCCGTGACGCAAGCCATGACGATCGAGACCAGGCGGGCGCCAGGTGGGCGCCGGCCTGCGCAGTGTCCTTGTTTCTCCTTTGGTGCAAAGGGGGCAAGCACAGGCCAAGGCATCAGGAAAAGGTTACCATTCCGGTGCAACGAGACCAAGACCAGCCGGACGGCAGGACGGAGGTCACCGTGGATCCCAAGACAGCATCATCGCCAGTGCTTTTGGCAGCCGAAGACCACCTTTGGTCAGGATAACTTGTACTAGATGTTCCCCTTCGAAATGGCCAATTGTTGGCGCCCTTCCCGCTCATTATTTGGGGAGAGGCCCAGGGCCTCTATAAATAGAGCTAGCCACCACAGAAGGAGAGGACGGCTGAAAATCTGGTAGAACCATAGCAGAGAGAAAGAGAGAGGCGACTAAACTCACCCTAGCAGTTCATCGCACCAGCTCAAGAACAACTCTCGCGAGGCTGTTCTTCCCTTGTACTGTCCATCATCAGCCCCAGAGGCAATCCACCACACCACACACTGGAGTAGGGTATTACACCTCAACGGTGGCCCGAACCAGTATAAACATCGTGTCGCTTGTGTTGTTCATCATTTTCATCTTAGTTCGCACGAGAGGATCAGACGTAGATCGGTAGGGGAGAGATCTCCGCGCATACCCCAGTGTTCGAACCTCAAGGGTCTGCCGGAACCCCAAACCCGACACAAGTATAGGGGATCGCAACAGTTTTCGATAAGTAAGAGTGTCAAACCCAAGGAGGAGCTAAAGGTAGAACAAATATTCCCTCAAGTTCTATCGACCACCGATACAACTTTACGCACGCTTGACGTTTGCTTTACCTAGAACAAGTATGAAACTAGAAGTACTTTGTAGGTGTTGTTGGATAGGTTTGCAAGATAATAAAGAGTACGTAAATAAAAAGTAGGGGCTGTTTAGATAAAGAAACAATAAAGTAAATATAGGGAGTGTGGAAAAGTGGTGGTAGTAGTTGTGAAATTTCCCCTTAAGCAATTGACTACTTTACTAGACTGATAGCAAGTATTATGTGGGAGAGGCCACTGCTAGCATGTCATCCCTGACTTGGAATTCTATGCACTTATGATTGGAACTATTAGCAAGCATCCGCAACTACTAATGTTCATCAAGGTAAAACCCAACCATAGCATTAAGGTATATTGGTCCCCCTTCAATCCCGCATGCATCAATTTCTATGCTAGGTTGAAGCTTCTGTCACTCTTGTCCTCCAATACATAGTCCTATCAACATACAACTAACCCTAGGGTGTGATCCACGCGCGCAATCATATGATGGGCACCAAAGGACAGCAACATAACCACAAGGAAATTAAATCAATCATAGCAATTCATCAACCACCAATAGGACAACGAAAATCTACTCAGACATCATAGGGTGGCAACACATCATTGGATAATAATATGAAGCATAAAGCACCATGTTCAAGTAGAGGGTACAGCGGGTTGCGGGAGAGTGGACCGCTGTAGATAGAGGGGGGAAGGTGATGGAGATGTTGGTGAATATGGTGGAGGTGTTGGTGTAGATCGCGATGATGATGATGGCCCCCGGTGGCACTCCAGTGCCACCGGAAGCGAGGGGGAGAGAGCCCCCCTCCTTCTTCTTCTTCCTTGACCCCCTCCATAGATGGGAGAAGGGTTTCCCATCTGGTCCATGGCCTCCATGGCACGGGAGGGGCGAGGGCCCCTCCGAGATTGGATCTGTCTCTTTCTCTCTCTCTCTCTGTTTCCGCGTTCTTAGATTCTTCCCTTTCACCGTTTCTTATATTCCCGGATATCTGTAACTCCGATTGGGCTGAAATTTTAACACGATCTCTATCTGGATATTAGCTTTCTTGCGGTGAAAGAAGGGCTCCAACCGCCTTACGAGGTGACCACGAGGGTCAGGGGCGCGCCTGACACCCTGAGGCGCGCCCCCTACCTCGTGCCCCCCTCGGGCACCGTCTTGCGATGATTCCACTTCCCAAAATTCATAAATATTCCAAAATAAATCTCCATCAGTTTTTATTCCGTTTGGACTCCGTTTGGTATGGGTTTTCTGCGAAACAAAAAACATGCAACAAACAGGAACTGGCACTGGGCACTGGATCAATATGTTAGTCCCAAAAATAGTATAAAAAGTTGCCAAAAGTATATGAAAGTTGTAGAATATTGGCATGGAACAATCAAAAATTATAGATATGACGGAGACGCATCAGCATCCCCAAGCTTAATTCCTGCTCTTCCTCGAGTAGGTAAATGATAGAAAAGATAATTTTTGATGTGGAATGCTACCTAGCATAATCTTGATCATATGTCTAATCATGGCATGAATATTAAGACACGAGTGATTCAAAGCAATAGTCTATCATTTGACATAAAAGCAATAATACTTCAAGCCCACTAATAAAGCAATCATGTCTTTTCAAAATAACATGGCCAAAGAAAGTTATCCCTACAAAATCATATAGTCTGGCTATGCTCCATCTTCACCACACAAAATATTCACATCATGCACAACCCCGATGACAAGCCAAGCAATTGTTTCATACTTTTGACGTTCTCAAACCTTTTCAACTTTCACGCAATACAAGAGTGTGAGCCATGGACATAACACTATAGGTGTAATAGAATATGATGGTGGAGAAGACAAAAAGGAGAAGATAGTCTCACATCAACTAGGCGTATCAACGGGCTATGGAGATGCCCATCAATAGATATCAATGTGAGCGAGTAGGGATTGCCATGCAATGGATGCACTAGAGCTATAAGTGTATGAAAGCTCTAACTGAAACTAAGTGGGTGTGCATCCAACTTGCTTGCTCATGAAGACCTCAGGCATTTGAGGAAGCCCATCATCGGAATATACAAGCCAAGTTCTATAATGAAAATTACCACTAGTATATGAAAGTGATAACTCGAGAGACTCTCTATATGAAGAACATGGTGCTACTTTGAAGCACAAGTGTGGAAAAAGGATAGTAGCACTGCCCCTTCTCTCTTTTTCTCTCATTTTTTATTTTATTTTATTTTATTTGGTGGGCTTCTTTGGCCTCTTTTTTTTATTTGGGCTTCTTTGGCCTCTTTTATTTTTTTGTAAAGTCTGGAGTCTCATCCCGACTTATGGGGGAATCATAGTCTCCATCATCCTTTCCTCACTGGGGCAATGCTCTAATAATGATGATCATCACACTTTTATTTACTTACAACTCAATGTTACAACTCAATGTCTAGAACAAAGTATGACTCTATATGGATGCCTCCGGCCATGTACCGGGATGTGCAATGATCTAGCGTAGCAATGACATCAAAAAAAACGGACAAGCCATGAAAACATCATGCTAGCTATCTTACGATCATGCGAAGCAATATGACAATGAATGCTCAAGTCATGTATATGATGATGATGGAAGTTGCATGGCAATATATCTCGGAATGGCTATGGAAATGCCATAATAGGTAGGTATGGTGGCTGTTTTGAGGAAGGTATATCGTGGGTTTATGGTACCGGCGAAAGTTGCGCGGTACTAGAGAGGCTAGCAATGGTGGAAGGGTGAGAGTGCGTATAATCCATGGACTCAACATTAGTCATAAAGAACTCACATACTTATTGCAAAAATCTATTAGTAATCGAAACAAAGTACTACGCGCATGCTCCTAGGGGGATAGATTGGTAGGAAAAGACCATCGCTCGTCCCTGACCGCCACTCATAAGGAAGACAATCAATAAATAAATCATGCTCCGACTTCATCACATAACGGTTCACCATACGTGCATGCTACGGCACAAACCTCAACACAAGTATTTCTACAATCCACAACTACCCACTAGCATGACTCTAATATCACCATCTTTATATCGCAAAACTATTGCAAGGAATCAAACATATCATATTTAGTGATCTACATGTTTTATGTAGGATTTTATGACTAACCATGTGAATGACCAATTCCTGTCATCTCTCTAAACAGATATAAGTGAAGCAAGAGAGTTTAATTCTTCCTACAAAAGATATGTCCATGCTCTAACAAATATAAGTGAAGAAAAAGAGCATTCTACAAATGGCGGTTGTCTATGTAAAGAGAAACAGGCAATCCAAGCTTCAATTGATATAAGTGAAGCACATGAAGCATTCTATAAAGCCATACTCAAAAGATATAAGTGAAGTGTAAAGAGCATTATATAAATCAACCAAGGACCATCTCATACCAGTATGGTGCAAAAAAGAAAAGTAAAAACCTAAATGCAAAAGAGGCTCCAAGATTGCAGATATCGCATGAACGAAACGAATCCGAAAACATACCGGTACTTGTTGAAGAAAGAGGGGATGTCTCCATAGCATCCCCAATCTTAGATGCTTGAGTCTCCTTGAATATTTAATTGGGGTGTCTCAGGCATCCCCAAGCTTAAGCTCTTGCCTCTCTTCCTTCTTCTCACATCGAGACCTTCTCAATCATCGAACACTTCATCCACACAAAACTTCAACAAAAAACTCGGTAAGATCCATTAGTATAATAAAGCAAATCACTACTCTAGGTACTGTTGAAAACCAATTCATATTTTGTTTTTGCATTGTGTCTACTGTAATATAACTTTTCCATGGCTTAATCCACTGATATAAATTGATAGTTTCATCAAAGCAAGCAAACTATGCATCAAAAACAGAATCTGTCTAAAACAGAACAGTCTGTAATAATATGAACATTCACCATACTTCTGGTACTTGAAAAATTCTACCAAAATTAGGAAAAATAAAACGTTCCAGCTAAAAATGTAAAATCGCGCACTAAAGCCAAAGTTTCTGTCCTGCACCGTACAAACCATCAAGCAAATGTAAACATCCTAAAGGCAAACCTTGGCACATTATTTTTATAATACAATGGAATTGTACAAGGGGATAATTATTTTTATTGAAAAATTTCTGTAATCAAGATTCACAAAGTTGCCGTGAGCATGAACAACGTTCAAGGAGCTCTCCCACTTCAACAATGCTTGTCTTTCTCACTTTCGCTTTCCTTTTTGAAAAAGTTTTGGGTTCCCCTCTTTATTTTTGTTGTTTTTAAACTATATGAAAGCACTCAACAGAAATAAATGACTCTCTTAAACTTCCGGGTTGTCTCCCTGGCAGTGCTTTCTTTAAAGCCATTAAGCTAGGCATATAATGCTCAAGTAATGGATCCACCCGGATCCCAAGGTATATCAAAGCCAATTTTAATTAGCAATGATTTGTAATTTAGTAGTGAGCAAAAAGCAACATATATCATGTAATGACTAAGTCTAACTCTCTTCCTATGCATCATCCTGTCATAAAAGAACAATTCATGCACACATAGTAAAGGCTAATGCATAGTATAAATAGTTTCTTGCAATTTTATCATATTGGAAACATAGAGAGGTGGAGATATAGTTCCTCTATCATAATAATTTCAAGTAGGAGCAGCAAGCACATGCATATTATATTTATCGAAATCATCACATGTAACGGTAAAAGGCAACCCATAAATATAATCCTTAATAAGGGCAAACTTCTCCGATATAGTGTAGTTGGGAGAATTCAAAAAGATAATAGGACTATCGTGCGTGGGTGCAATAACAACAATTTCATGTTTAACATAAGGAACTATAGCAAGTTCATCTCCATAAGCACAATTCATATTGGCATCTTGGCCATAAGCATAGCAAGCATCATCAAAAAGGGATATTTCAAAAGAATCATAGGGATCATAACAGTCATCATAGCAATCATCCTTCGGTAAGCACGAAGGGGAATTAAAAAATGTATGAGTTGAAGAGTTACTCTCATTAGAAGGTGGGCATGGGTGATCAATCCACTCTTCCTCCTTTTGTTCTTCACTCTCCTCCTCATCTTTTTCATCCAATGAGCTCATAGTTTCATCAATTTCTTCTTCCATAGATTCCTGCAAAATATTAGTCTCTTCTTGGACAGCGGAGACTTTCTTAATAAGAACATTAATTTCATAATTGTATTCGTAATTCTCATAGCAATATTTGAGGATAGCTAAACTTTCAGATCTATAACAAGCATCATCAATATCTTCAAACTCTTTAAACATAGATTCAATTTCATAAGCTCCCATAAAAGCAACAAATTCTTCTATTTGTTCCACATCATAGTAATCATATACACCATTAGCATAAGAAGCTAAGGTTTTATTATCATTAAATTTGCATGAAAAAGGAAGGTGTGGAGCATTCATCTTAGAGCAACAGGTATAATCATATTCCGAGCATAGTTGTCTAGCATACCACTTCAATATATGAATTTGATCCCATAATAGTTTCCCTTTTTGTGTTAAGAGATAATCCCTAAAGTATTCACATTTATCCAACATTACTCCCATTACATAATTGAATGGGGTTTTCTTAGGATTATTAAAGTAGTACATAATATCTTTCACATAACCAGCATCGAGGGTTTTAGGAGGTTCCCCATCTCCATGAGCAGCAAGTACACCTAATTTTTTTGGTATTTGGAGTTCCATATCCATACCTAAAGATAGGAAACAACTAAGAACAACAAATAAAATTACTTAGTGATAAAGCAAACAAGCACACACGAGAATATTTACCCCACGCTATTGCTCCCCGGCAACGGCGCTAGAAAAAGGTCTTGATAACTCACAAGTATAGGGGATCACAACAGTTTTCAATAAGTAAGAGTGTCGAACCCAACGAGGAGCTAAAGGTAGAACAAATATTCCCTCAAGTACTATCGACCACCGATACAACTTTATGCATGCTTGACGTTTGCTTTACCTAGAACAAGTATGAATCTAGAAGTACTTTGTAGGTGTTGTTGGGTAGGTTTGCAAGATAATAAAGAGTACATAAATAAAAAGTAGGGGCTGTTTAGATAAAGAAACAATAAAGTAAATATAACGAGTGTGGAAAAGTGGTGGTAGGAGTTGCGAAATTGCCCCTTAAGCAATTGACTACTTTACTAGACCGATAGCAAGTATTATGTGGGAGATGCCACTGCTAGCATGTCATCCCTGACTTGGAATTCTATGCACTTATGATTGGAACTATTAGCAAGCATCCACAACTACTAATGTTCATTAAGGTAAACCCAACCATAGCATTAAGGTATATTGGTCCCCCTTCAGTCCCGTATGCATCAATTTCTTTGCTAGGTTGAAGCTTCTGTCACTCTTGCCCTCCAATACATAGTCCTATCAACATACAACTAACCCTAGGGTGTGATCCACGCGCGCAATCATATGATGGGCACCAAAGGACAGCAACATAACCACAATTAAATTAAATCAATCATAGCAATTCATCAACCAACAATAGGACAACGAAAATCTACTCAGACATCATAGGATGGCAACACATCATTGGATAATAATATGAAGCATAAAGCACCATGTTCAAGTAGAGGGTACAATGGGTTGCGGGAGAGTGGACCGCTATATATAGAGGGGGGAAGGTGACGGAGATGTTGGTGAAGATGGCGGAGGTGTTGGTGTAGATCGCGGTGATGATGATGGCCCCCGGTGGCACTCCGGTGCCACCGGAAGCGAGGGGGAGAGATCTCCCCTCCTTCTTCTTCTTCCTTGACCTCCTCTCTAGATGGGAGAAGGGTTTCCCCTCTGGTCCATGGCCTCCATGCCACGGGAGGGGCGAGGGCCCCTCCGAGATTGGATATCTCTCTCTCTCTCTCTCTCTCTCTCTCTCTCTCTCTCTCTCTCTCTCTGTTTCTGCGTTATCAGATTCTTCCCTTTCACCGTTTCTTATATTCCCGGAGATCCGTAACTCCGATTGGGCTGAAATTTTAACACGATCTCTATCCGGATATTAGCTTTCTTGCGGCGAAAGAAGGACTCCAACCACCTTACGGGGTGGCCACGTGGGCCAGGGGCGCGCCTGACACCCTAGGGCGCGCCCCCCTACCTCGTGCCCCCTCGGACACCATCTCGCGATGATTCCACTTCCCAAAATTCATAAATATTCCAAAATAAATCTCCGTCAGTTTTTATTCCGTTTGGACTCTGTTTGGTATGGGTTTTCTGCGAAACAAAAAACATGCAACAAACAGGAACTGGCACTGGCACTGGATCAATATGTTAGTCCCAAAAATAGTATAAAAAGTTGCCAAAAGTATATGAAAGTTGTAGAAAATTGGCATGGAACAATCAAAAATTATAGATACGACGGAGACCTATCACACATCATAAGAAGCCTTGCAAGCAATGTGACTAATGAGTTAGTTTCGGGATGATGTATTACAGAACGAGTAAAGAGACTTGCTGGTAATGTGATTGAACTAGGTATGAAGATATCGACGATCGAATCTCGGGCAAGTAACATACCGATGACAAAGGGAATAACGGATGTTGTCATTCGGGTTCGACCGATAAAGATCTTCGTAGAGTATGTAGGAGCCAATATGAGCATCCGGGTTCCGCTATTGGTTATTGACCGGAGAGGAATCTCGGTCATGTCTACATAGTTCTCGAACCCATAGGGTCCGCACGCTTAACGTTCAATGACGATTTTGTATTATATGAGTTATGTGTTTTGGTGACCGAATATTGTTCGGAGTCCCGAATGAGACCACAAACATGATGAGTCTTGAAATGGTCGAGAGGTAAAGATTGATATATAGGACGACAGTATCCAGGCTCCGGGAGTGTTTCGGGGGTATCGGGTACATATCAGGTCACTGGAAAGGGGTTCCGGGCACCCCCGACAAAGATATGTGCCTAATGGGCCAAGAGGGAAAACACAGTAGCTGGCAGAGGCTGCTACGCCCCCCATATGGGCCACACCAGAGGGGAAAGGAAAGGGGGAAAGAAAGATGGAAGGGGAGGGATTTGGCCTCCCCCTTCCTTCCCTCCTCCCTCCTCTTTCCTTCCTCCTCCGGTGAAAAAGGAAAGGGGGGCCAAATTGGGGAGGGACCCCAAGTAGGATTCAGTCGACTTGGGGCGCCCCCCTTAGCTGCTCCCTCTCCCTCCCACCTATATATATGATGGGAGGGGGGAGGCGCCTAGAAGACACATTAACTTCTGTTAGCCGTGTGCGGCGCCTCCCTCCACAGATTACACCCTCGTTCATATTCTTGTAGAGCTTAGGCGAAACCCTACGCGGATCACATCACCATCACCGTCACCACGCCATCATGCTAACGGAACTCATCTACTTCCTCGACACTTTGCTGGATCAATAGTTTGAGGGACGTCATCGAGATGAACGTGTGCAGAACTCGGATGTATCGTACGTTCGGTGCTTGATCGGTCGGAACGAGAAGAAGTTCGACTACATCAACCGCGCTGTCAAATGCTTCCGCTTTCGGTCTATGAGGGTACGTAGACACACTCTCCCCCTCGTTTCTATGCATCTCCTAGATAGGTCTTGCATGGGCGTAGGATTTTTTTGAAATTGCATGCTATGTTTCCCAACAGTGGCATCCGAGCCAGGTCTATGCGTAGATGATATGCACGAGTAGAACACAAAGATTTGTGGGTGGTGAATGTCATAATGCTTACCACCAACATCTTATTTTTATTCGGCGGTGTTGTTTGATGAAGCAGCCCGGACCAACCTTACATGACCACGTTCATGAGACCGGTTCCACCGACAGACATGCAACTAGTTTCGCATAAAGATGGCTGGCGGGTGTCTGTTTCTCCTACTTTAGTTGAATCGAACTTGACGAGCCTAGCATGTACAGACATGGCCTCAGAACACTTGAGACCGCAAGGTTGAACGTGAATCATATAGTAGATATGATCAACATAGAGATGTTCACCATTGAAGACTACTCCATCTCACGTGATGATCGGACATGGTTTAGTTGATTTGGATCACGTATCATTTAGATGACTTGAGGGATTCCAATCTAAGTGTGAGTTCTTAAGTAATACGATCAATTGAACTTAATTTTTCATGAACTTAGTCCAGATAGTTTTTGCATATCTATGTTGTAGATCAATGGCTGTGCTACAGTTCCCTTGAATTTTAATGTGTTCCTAGAGAAAGCTAAGTTGAAAGATGATGGTAGCAACTACACAGACTGGGTCCGTAACTTGAGGATTATCCTCATTGCTGCATAGAAGAATTATGTCCTTGATGCACCGCTAGGTGAAAGGCCTGCTACAGGAGCATATGCTGATGTTATGAACGTTTGGCAAGCTCGATCTGATGACTACTCGATAGTTTAGTGTACCATGCTTTATGACTTAGAATCAGGACTTCAAAGATGTTTTGAACGTCCTGTACCATATGAGATGGTCCAGGAATTGAAGTTGATATTGCAAGAAAATGCCCATGTTGAGAGATATGAAGTCTCCAACAAGTTCTATAGATGCAAGATGGAGGAGAACGGTTCTATTAGGGAACACATAGTCAAAATGTCTAGGTATCATAATCACTTGACTAAGATGGGAGTTAATCTTCCAGATGATAGTGTTATTGACAGAGTTCTTCAATCACTGCCACCAAGCTACAAAGGCTTCGTGATGAACTATAATATGCAAGGGATGGATAAGACATTTCCTGAGCTCTTCGCTATGCTCAAAGCTGCGAAGGTAGAAATCAATAAGGAGTATCAAGTGTTGATGGTTAACAAGACCACTAGTTTCAAGAAAAAGGGCAAGGGAAGGAAGGGGAACTTCAAGAAGAATGACACACAAGTTGCCACTCCCGGGAAGAAGCCCAAGTCTGGACCCAAGCCTGAAACTGAGTGCTTCTATTGCAAAGGGACTGGTCACTGGAAGCGGAACTGCCCTAAGTATTTGGCGGATAAGAAGGATGGCAAAGTGAACAAAGGTATATTTGATATACATGTTATTGATGTGTACCTTACTAATGCTCATAGTAGCTCCTGGGTATTTGATACCGGTTCAGTTGCTCATATTTGTAACTCAAAACAGGGGCTACGGATTAAACAAAGATTGGCTAAGGACGAGGTGACAATGCGCACCGGGAATGGTTCCAAGGTTGATGTGATCGCCGTCGGCACGCTACCTCTACATCTACCTTCGGGATTAGTTCTAGACCTGAATAATTGTTATTTGGTTCTAGCGTTGAGCATGAACATTATATCTGGATCTTGTTTGATGTGAGACAGTTATTCATTTAAATAAGAGAATAATGGTTGTTATATTTATATGAGTAATATCTTTTATGGTCATGTACCATTGAAGAGTGGTCTATTTTTATTGAATCTCGATTGTGGTGATACACATATTCATAATATTGATGCCAAAAGATGCAAAGTTGATAATGATAGTGCCACATATTTGTGGCACTGCCGTTTAGGTCATATTGGTGTAAGGTGCATGAAGAAACTCCATGCAGATGGGTTTTTGGGATCACTTGATTATGAATCATTTGATGCTTGTGAACCATGCCTCATGGGCAAGATGACTAAAACGCCATTCTCCCGAACAATGGAGCGAGCTACTGACTTATTGGAAATAATACATACCGATGTAGGCGGTCCAATGAGTGTTGAGGCTCGCGGCGGGTATCGTTATTTTCCTTCACAGATGATTCGAGCAAATATGCGTATATCTACTTAATGAAACAAACATCTGAAACATTTGAAAAGTTCAAACAATTTCATAGTGAAGTGGAGAATCATCGTAACAAGAAAATAAAGTTTCTACAATCTGATCGCGGAGGCGAATATTTGAGTTACGAGTTTTGCCTTCATTTAAAACAATGTGGAATAGTTTCACAACTCACGCCACCTGGAACACCACATCGTAATGGCGTGTACGAACGTCGTAACCGTACTTTATTAGATATGGTGTGATCTATGATGTCTCTTACCGATTTACCACTATCATTTTGGGGTTATGCATTAGAACAGCTGCATTCACTTTAAATAGGACACTGTCTAAATCCGTTGAGATGGCACCGTATGAATTGTGGTTTGGCAAGAAACCTAAGCTTTCATTTCTTAAAGTTTGGGGTTGCGATGCTTATGTGAAAAAGCTTCAGCCTGATAAGCTCGAACCCAAATCGAAAAAGTGCGTCTTCATAGGATACCAAAAGAACCTGTTGGGTACACCTTCTATCACAGATCCGAAGGCAAGACCTTTGTTGCTAACACTACTAGGGAAAAGCTTATAGGCAGTCACTTACTAGTAGCGAGGGTTTATACCCCTTGCTACTGCTATTTACTAGTAGCACGTGTTTTTACCCCTCGCTTCTACTAAGTTGATAATTGTAGTGCGGGTTTTTAACCCTCGCTACTACTAAGCGGTCTCTACCGTGCCCCCTAGACATGCCATAGTAGTAGCGAGTGGTATAAACCCGCGCTACTACTAAGTTGATAGTAGTAGCGCAGTTTTATACCCCTCACTACTACTATGTACGAGGTAGGTGAAGTCCCCATATCCTCGGCTGAATCCCTCCTCTCTCCCTCACTCTCCCCCTCTCTCCCATTCCCCTTCTCCTCCCACCAGTGATTACCATCCTCACCCACCGCCGCCGCCGATCTCACACCTCGGCGCCTTCCCCAAATTCGGTGACCTCCTCTCCCTTGGCGTCTCCCGACGCGGACGACAACCATGTCCAGGAGGAGGAGGCTGCCGCTGCCGCTGCCAGGGCTGCTGGGTCCGACACGGACGACAGCGGCAGCATCCAGAGGGACGCCAACGGGGGCTCTGCAGAGCTGGCCAAGGACGGTGGCGGTGAGAGCTCTGCTTCCAGCGATGCGCTCCGCCGACTCATCTCCCACCATGCAATGCGCACATCGCGTCCTCTGTTTCGGCACCGGGGTCGCTGACTGGCTTGCGTGTTTGACGGGCTCTGCAGATTCCGATGCGGGGTAGGATGCCGAGGAGGAGGAGTGGCAGCAGAAGCAGGACGAGCACGAGCACGAGCATCTTCATCTAGGTTTCGAGCATCGGCTCCAACTTCGGCGGCCACCAGTGAGTTCCTCCTCCTACTCCTCTCTGTCTCTCTCTTCCTCATTTAAATAATTTTCTCTTCTTTTGTAGCAGCAGGAGATGGGAGGTGCGGGAACGAGTTGGGTGGGGAGCCACCATCACCATGGACAACTTCATCCCCCCCAGGACCAGCAGCAGCCATGGTTGGAGAGGACGATGATGCCCAGCAGCAGCAACCATGGATGGAATTTATTTTTTTAATTCCCAATTAGTTAGTAGTAGCGTAGGGCTTTGACCCGTGCTACAGCTAAGTTGTAGTAGCGCGGGCGTCGGCCATGCTACTACTATCAGAAGTAGCAGTAGTGAGGGTTATACACGCGCTACTGCTACAAGTGTGCTGTGGCGCCGTATCAGTAGCGCGCGCGCCCCGCGCTACTGATACACCCAAAACCTGCGCTACTACTAGGCTTTTCCCTAATAGTGTAAGAATGGATCCTTTCTAGAGAAGGAGTTTCTCTCGAAAGAAGTGAGTGGGAGGAAAGTAGAACTTGATGAGGTAATTGTACCTTCTCTCGAATTGGAAAGTAGCTCATCATAGAAGACCATTCCAGTGATGCCTACACCAACTAGAGAGGAAGCTAATGATAATGATCATGAAACTTCAGATCAAGTTACTACCGAACCTCGTAGGTCAACAGAGCAAGTTCCGCACCAAAGTGGTACAGTAATCCTATTCTGGAAGTCATGTTAATAGACCATGACGAACCTACGAATTATGAAGAAGCGAGGATGGGCCCAGATTCAGGTAAATGACTTGAGGCCATGAAATCTGACATAGGATCTATGTATGAGAAGAAGACTGATGCTGATGGTAATGTTACTGTCTACAAAGCTCGACTTGTCGCGAAAGGTTTTCGACAAGTTAATGGAGTTGATACGATGAGACCTTCTTACCCGTAGCGATGCTTAAGTCTGTCCGAATCATGTTAGAAATTGCCGCATTTTATGATTATGAAATCTGGCAAATGGACATCAAAACTGCATTCCTTAATGGATTTCTTAAAGAAGAGTTGTATATGATGCAACCAGAAGGTTTTGTCAATCCTAAAAGTGCTAACAAAATGTGCAAGCTCCAGCGATCCATCTATGGACTGGTGCAAGCATCTCGGAGTTGGAATATACGCTTTGACGAGGTGATCAAAGCATATGGTTTTATACAGACTTTCGGAGAAGCCTGTATTTACATGTGAGTGGGAGCTCTTTAGCATTTCTAATATTATATGTGGATGACATATTGTTGATTGGAAATAATATAGAATTTCTGGATAGCATTAGAGGATACTTGGATAAAAGTTTTTCTATGAAAGACCTCGGTGAAGCTTCTTATATATTGGACATCAAGATCTATAGATATAGATCAAGATGCTTAATTGGACTTTCACAAAGCACATACCTTGATAAAGTTTTGAAGAAGTTCAAAATGGATCAGTTAAAGAAAGGGTTCTCGCCTGTGTTACGACGTGTGAAGTTGAGTCAGACTCAATGCCCGACCACTTCAGAAGATAGAGAGAAAATGGAAGTCATTCCCTATGCCTCAACCATAGGTTCTATCATGTATGCTATGTTGTGTACATACCTGATGTGTGCCTTGCTATATGTTTAGCAGGGAGGTGCCAAAGTAACCCAGGAGGGGATCACTGGACAGCGTTCAAGAACATCTTAAAGTACCTGAAGAGGACTAAGGATATGTTTTCTCGTTTATGGAGGTGATAAAGAGCTCGTCATAAGTGGTTACGTCAATGCTAGCTTTGACACTGATCCGGATGACTCTACGTCACAAACCGGATACGTATTTATATTGAATGGTGGAGCTGTCAGTTGGTGCAGTTCCAAGCAGAGCGTCGTGGCGGGATCTATGTGTGAAGCGGAGTACATAGCTGCTTCGAAAGGAGCAAATGAAGGAGTTTTATGAAGGAGTTCATATCCGATCTAGGTGTAATACCTAATGCATCGGGTCCAACAAAAATCTTTTGTGACAATACTGGAGGAATTGCCTTAGCGGAGGAATCCAGATTTCACAAAAGAACCAAACACATCAAGAGATGCTTCAACTCCATCTGTGATCAGGTCGAGGAGTGAGACATAGAAATTTGCAAAATACATACGGATCCGAATGTGGCAGACCCATTGACTAAGCCTCTTCCATGAGAAAAACATGATTTGCACCAAGACACCCTGGGTGTTAGAATCATTAAAATGTAATCTAGATTATTGACTCTGGTGCCAGTGGGAGACTGAAGGAAATATGCCCTAGAGGCAATAATAAAGTTGTTATTTTATATTTCCTTATATCATGATAAATGTTTATTATTCATGCTGGAATTGTATTAACCGGAAACTTGATACATGTGTGGATACATAGACAAAACACCGTGTCCCTAGTAAGCCTCTACTAGACTAGCTCGTTAATCAAAGATGGTTAAGTTTCCTAACCGTAGACATATGTTGTCATTTGATGAACAAGATCACATCATTAGGAGAATGATGTGATGGACAAGACCCATCCGTTAGCTTATCATATTGATCATTCAGTTTTATTGCTATTGCTTTCTTCATGTGAAATACATATTCCTTCGACTATGAGATTATGCAACTCCCGGGTACCGGAGGAATGCCTTATGTGCTATCAAACGTCACAACATAACTGTGTGATTATAAAGATGCTCCACAGGTATCTCCGAAGGTGTTTGTTGGGTTGTCATAGATCAAGATTAGGATTTGTCACTCCGAGTTTTGGAGAGGTATCTCTGGGCCCTCTCGGTAATGCACATCACAAGAAGCCTTGCAAGCAATGTGACTAATGAGTTAGTTGCGGGATGATGTATTACGGAACAAGTAAAGAGACTTGCCAGTAATGAGATTGAACTAGGTATGAAGATACCGACGATCGAATCTCGGGCAAGTAACATACCGATGACAAAGAGAATAACATATGTTGTCATTACGGTTTGACCGATAAAGATCTTCGTAGAGTAAGTAGGAGCCAATATGAGCATCCAGGTTCTGCTATTGGTTACTGACCAGAGAGATGTCTCGGTCATGTCTACATAGTTCTCGAACCTGTAGGGTCCGCACGCTTAACGCCCAAAGACGATTTTGTATTATATGAGTTATGTGTTTTGCTGACCGAATGTTGTTCGGAGTCCCAGATGAGATCACCGACATGACAAGGAGTCTCTAAATGGTCGAGAGGTAAGTATTGATATATAGGACGATAGTATTTAGACACCGGAAGTGTTCCGGTGTTGCCGGGTACATATCGGGTCACCGAAAAGGGGTTCCGGGAAACCTGGGCTAAGATATGGGCCTAATGGACAAAGAGGGGAAACACAATAGCCAGCAGGCGCTGCTGCGCCCCCCATATGGTCCGCACCAGAGGGGAAAGGAAAGGGGGAAAGAGAGATGGAAGGGGATGGATTCGGCCTCCCCCTTCCTTCCCTCTTCCCTCCTCTTTCCTTCCCCCTCTAGTGAAAAAGAACAGGGGGGCCGAATTGGGGAGGGACACCAAGTAGGATTCAGCCTACTTGGGGCGCCCCCTTGGCTGCTCCCTCTCCCTACCACCTATATATATGAGGGGGGAGGCACCTAGAAGACACATCAACTTCTGTTAGCCGTGTGGGGCGCCTCCCTCCACATATTACACCCTCGGTCATATTCTCGTAGAGCTTAGGCGAAGCCCTGCGCGGATCACATCACCATCACCGTCACCATGCCGTTGTGCTGACGGAACTTATCTACTTCCTCGACACTTTGCTGGATCAAGAGTTTGAGGGACGTCATCGAGATGAACGTGTGGAGAACTCGGAGGTATCGTACGTTCGGTGCTTGATCGGTCGGAACGAGAAGAAGTTTGACTACATCAACCGCATTGTCAAACACTTCCGCTTTCGGTCTACGAGGGTACGTAGACACACTCTCCCCCTCTCATTGCTATGCATCTCCTAGATAGATCTTGCGTGGGCGTAGGATTTTTTTTTTGAAGTTTCATGCTACGTTTCCCAACAGAGACAACCATAAGGCTCCTACCGGTTGTCATATATCTTACAAAACATGATACAATAATGTTTATCACATCATGTCTTGACCATATCACATCACAACAAGCCCTGCAAAAACAAGTCAGACGTCCTCTACTTAGTTGTTGCAACTTTTCGTGGCTGCTACGGGCTTCTAGCAAGAACCATTCTTACCTACGCATCAAAACCACAACGGTGATTTATCAAGTTTGCTGTTTTAACCTTCAACAAGGACCGGCCGCAGTCAAATTCGATTCAACTAAAGTAGGAGTAACAGACACCTGCCAGCCACCTTTATGCAAAACTAGTTGCATGTCTGTCGGTGGAACCGGTCTCATGAACGTGGTCATGTAAGGTTGGTCCGGGCAGCTTCATCCAACAATACCGCTGAATCAAAATAAGACATTGGTGCTAAGAAGTTTGACGATCACCGCCCACAACTCTTTGTGTTCTACTCGTGCATATCTCATCTACGCATAGACCTGGCTTGGATACCACTATTGGGGAACCGTTGCATGCAATTTCAAAAAAATTCCTACGCTCACGCAAGATCTATCTAGGAGATGCATAGCAACGAGAGGGGGAGAGTGTGTCTACGTACCCTCGTAGACCAAAAGCGGAAGCGTTTAGACAATGCGGTTGATGTAGTCGAACTTCTTCTAGCTCCGACCGATCAAGCACCGAACGTACGAAACCTCCGAGTACTGCACACATTCAGCGCGATGACGTCCCTCGCCTTCTTGATACAGCAAGGTGTCGAGGAAGTAGATGAGTTCCATCAGCACGATGGCGTGGTGATGGTGATGGTGAAGTGATTCTCGCAGGGCTTCGCCTAAGCACCGCAAAACTATGACGGGGGGTGTAAACTGTGGAGGGGGGGGGAGCCGCACATGGCTAACGATTGTTGTTGTATGTTCTAGGCGCCCCTCCCCACATATATATAGGTGGGATGGGGAGGGGAGTAGCTATGGGGCACCCCAAGTAAGAGGAATCCTACTTGGGGTCCTCCCGCAATTCGGCCCCCTTCCTTATTTTCCGAGGGGAAAAATGGAAGACGAAGGAGAGATGGAAAGGAGGGGGGCGCCACCCCTTGTGGGAAGGTGTGCTCCACTCCTATGGCCCATATGGCTCATATCTTTCCCTCGGGGGTTCCAGTAACCCCCCTTGTACTCCGATAAATACCAAATACTATTTGGAACACTTCCGGTGTCCGAATACTATCATAATATATATCAATATTTACCTCGACCATTTCAAGACTCCTCATCATGTCCGTGATCTCATCCGGGACTCCGAACAACAT
Source organism: Triticum aestivum (assembly GCF_018294505.1). Lineage (NCBI taxonomy): Eukaryota > Viridiplantae > Streptophyta > Magnoliopsida > Poales > Poaceae > Triticum > Triticum aestivum. The sequence goes on along the minus strand of NC_057794.1, from coordinate 71,467,666 downwards.
TCGATCACCAAATCACATAACTCATATAAAACTAAATCATCATCGAACATTAAGCGTGTGGACCCTGCGGGTTCGAGAACTATGTAGACATGACCGAGACATCTCTCCGGTCAATAACCAATAGCAAAGCCTGGATGCTCATATTGGCTCCTATGTATTCTACGAAGATCTTTATCGGTCAAACATTATGACAACATACGTTATTCCCTTTCAGTACCCCGATTCTAAATCACACTGATCTAGCCTGTAACTCCTCATATCACTTTGCGGCCTCACGCACGCCATCCCAACGGGTGTCGCCTTACCATGGCCCGGGACCGTTTGCGCCTTTTGGCTCACGTATATGATAGTGTCGCTAGCATCCATATGATAGAGAACCCGGGCCGACATGACTAGTCGTGAACCCAAAGTGGCACTAACTTACGGGGATAGGCATACATGAATCAACATCGAGCATGTCGGTCAGCAGCGTGTGAATCTGGGCTGTACCAACTAGGCTAACAGGACTCCAGGAACCCGGGCAGTAGCAGGCAAGCAGGACAACGGACGTCACCGCGTGACATTTCCCTGAAGGGACAGACACATGAACGAAGTGAATCTCATGCCGGCCAGTCTAAGTGTTCTGGAGCAGTAGTGCTGGGCTAGCAGGACTCCGGTAAACCGGGCTGTAGCGGACTACCAAGTCTCAGTGGAAGCACCAGAATACATTTCCCCACAAGAGAGGCTACCAAGGATAAACAACTAGATTGTTGGACCCCACACATACCAAGCATTTCAATAACATACACACAATATGCTCGATATGTGCAAATACAACATGGCATCACAACAAAACTCTATGACTCAAAGTATTTATTCATTAGGCTCCGAGGAGTGAGATATTACAAACATGGGTCTCATGACCCAACATTCAGAGCATACAAGTCAAAACACATGCGGAAGCTTAACATGTCTGAGTATAGACATCTACAAATGAAAAAGGCTGAGAAGCCTGATTATCTACCAGATCATGCCGAGGGCACAAGATCGTAGCTGAGGTATCAAGCTAAATGTCGAAGTCCACATGGAACTACTAGCGAGACTGAAGTCTCTCTGCAAAACAAAAGTTAAGCAAACGTGAGTACAAATGTACCCAACAAGACTTACATTAGAACTAGCTACATATGCATCAGTATCAACAAAGGGGGTGATGGAGTTTAATTACAGCAAGCCAGCTTTGACTCGGTGGCTATCCTAAACTACGACTTCAAGTAACTCTTTTGAGGTGGCGCACACGAGTCCACATATTCACCATATCAAATACACCACTATGGATCCGCTCCCGTCTCCCTACGAGAACGCCATCCATAGCAATCACGCTTATCTTGCGCATTTTAGAGTATCCAATTTCACTTGTCTATGAACTGTACAGGCAACCCAGAAGTCCTTTACCGCGGACACGGCTATTCGAATATATCATTTATAACCCTGCAGGGGTGTACTTCTTCACACACGCTCTCGCCAGTTACCACCATGTACACGTCGTGTATCTCGGAAACCTTCAAGCGGAAGCCTGGCGAGGGAGTCGGCCACGACCTCACTAACCACACAAGTCTCTCTTCCAGGTTTATCGCCTATTCGGGTTCCATCCGCAAGGAGATCCGGTCAGGGTGTCGCTCACGGCCCCAAACGATGTGTGCAGGGTTCCCAAGCCCACCTCGATGGATGTATCTAGGCTTGGTACACCGTGCCATGGTGCCTAGTCTGTCCCAAGCCCACCTGTACCGGGTGCCACTTGGTAGACTACTAACACAACCTAGAAACACCAGAAACTAGTTGAAACTCTTGGACAGAGATCAGGTTGATTAATAAGTCGGGCACTCAAGCATTCCAATGCATGCTAGTAACTTTTCATGGATCAAAAACACAGAACTCGGTTCCTGAGGACGGCTGCAATGAGACAACCCACCATGTACTCCTACATGGCCTCTCACCGCTACCTTTACCAAATCATGTTCACACACTTAGCTCTCAACAGTAGGACATGTTCACCACATTCCAATCCATCCCCGATGAATCAGACCTGACTCAACTCTAAGCAGCAGCAGGCATGACAAACAAGAATGAATGAGTAGGCACATCAGGGCTCAAACAACTCCTACTCATGCTAGTGGGTTTCATCTATTTATTGTGGCAATGGCAGGTCATGCGGAGGAAAAGGGGTTCAACTACTGCAGCATGTAACCGTTGAATCGTTGATGTCCTAATGCAGTAAAAGAGAGCAGGAGCGAGAGAGTGGGACCGTATCGGAATGAACAAGGGGGTTCTGCTTGCCAGACACTTCTAAAGATAGTATAGTTCTTCATCGGTGTCATCGAACTCATTGTCAGAACATCATCTACTGGGAGGGGATAATTACCGGCAAACAAGGAAGAACACAATCAATGCAATGCGACAATATGATGCATGATCATGACATGGCAACATGATGTGATTTGAGCTAATGCAACTAGCAGCAATTTAAATGGAGTTGGTTTGAACACAAGATTCAAATTCGAACTCCATATGTGGAAATTCAAATGCCATTTACATGATTTGTCCTAAACAGTAGCTATAAGTTGTTCTAACATGCATGAAAATGGTACAGATGGATAGAATGGATTTTTCTGATCATTTTTCATATATTTTATCTTATTTGGAGTTATAGATAATTTTCTATGAATTTTAGAAGTTTTGGGCATTTTCTGGAATTTTCAGATTTATTTCTAAATAAGAAAATCCCAGCAAATGTATTTAGGACGTCAGGAGTGTGTCATAGTGACGTCAGCAGTCAACCGCGGGCAAACATGACGGGTGGGACCTGTATGTCATAGAGACAGTGTTAAACACCGGTTTAACCCCGTGTTGACTCAGGTTTGACCCGTCGTGGGGCCCGCCGTCAGTGACGTAGGAGGTCAATTAGATTGTCATTAGGCTAATTAAGTGTGCCACATCAGCGGCTTAACACCGACGACCAAAGCCGACGGCGGAGTTGCTCGGGCTCGTGCTACAGGCAGTGGTTTGGGCCGCGGTCGGTCCCGTTGGAAAGCTGGTTCTCGGTCGCATCCAACGGTGCAAGCGGGGTTGCTGGGGACGGTGTGTCGCGGCGACGACGGTGGCAGAAGCTACCTCTTAGCACGGCGGGGCACTACGCTTGGCTAGCGAGCGAGCTAAGCGGCTGGGCGAACTCCTCGGAGCTCGGGGAGCTCGCTGGTGCCACTGTAACAAGCGGAGGTGCTCAGGGGCAAGAACCTCATCGGCCATGGCAGACAGCAGCGCTCGGCCAAGGTGGAAAAGCTGGCTAGGGAAAGAAAACAACGGGATTCCAGGGGGAAATGGAGAGTGGCTCACGTAGGGGCTGGCAGAGGCAACGGCGAGACCGGGGAAGCTTGGACAGCGACGAATCAGTCGATGGCATTCGTCGGAGCAGACGAGGAAGATGGCGACGGTGATGAGGTTCCAGGGCATCCGCGGGCGCGTTGTTCGGTTTGGAGCTTCACTGCGTCGATGTGGAGCTAGAGGTCACAGCCATGGTGCAAGGGGACGGCGGTGGGCGCTGTGCTTTGCGGCGGCGCACTCCGGCTTGTTCGGGCGGCCGTGAGAGACAAAGAGACAGAGCAGAGGGGAGGGGAGAGGCCGCGGGTGAGAGAGAGAGGTCAGGGGGTGCGTGGCGACTCCAGGGTCGCCCAGGCCGCCGAGGGGGCACGCAGGCAAGGTGGAGGTGGCACGGTCGTGTGCCAGCGCGCGGTGGCCACACGCCTCGCGTCCTTCTGGCGGGAGGTGGGAGACGGTGGCGGCTCGGGTGGGCTGGCTTCTGGTAAGGCTAGGTAAAACCTTTCCCTTTTCTGTTTTGTTTTCTATTTCTGCAATTTGTTTTGGTTTAGTTTAAAAACCAAACCATTTTATTAGCTTCTGAAAATTATCATGTGGCTAGATATAATATATTCAGAGCCACTCACCATTTTTCAGAATTATTGGATTCATAAACCAGTTATTATGATATAAATCCAATTCAAATAATTATTGGTTTGATTCAAAGTCCCAAAATAATCATTTTTGAGATTCGAAAAATATTGGTTTGAGTTTTAGCTCTTGCCAATATCTTCAGAGATTAACATGAACATTTTTGTTGGGCTCATTTGAAAGATTTCAATGTTGATCATTTTTAAAAGATTTTTTTAGGCTTGAGAATTCCCTCAATTCAATTTTCTTGAATTAAAACATGATGCATGGATGGAACTCACTGATGTAACTAATTACAAAACAGAATTCTAGGGCTGTGACAACTCACCCCCACTAAACAAGAATCTCGTCCCGAGATTCAAGATGTGAGGTAAGAAGACAGAGGGACACAAAGCTAACACGATCTTTATGATCCAATTGCCCTTCTCAAAGATGTTGATTCATTGCTTCAAATTGATCTTGACGTCTTTTCTTTCGAGATCTCCACCCAACACCTTGAAGGCAAAAGAAATTCTACATGAATCAATCTTCTTGAAGATCGAGCAACCCAAGATCAACTCATGGAGTGAGATATTGAAACATCTCTCGAGTTGAGACACAAAACATACATCCAGAGGGATGGAAGAGAGCAGATGACAAAGGTTCACTTGGTAGGCAACAATTCCACGCTTGAATAAGATGGTGTATAGATTTCAAAGTAGCAAGGAAGTGATTGCCATGATTCCTTACGGGGCACCTTGGAAGAGGTGACTCATAGAATTATTCTTTGAAGTGGCAAAAAGAATTACTTTTGATTCAAAGATCATTGGAACTCTTCATACCAGGCTAGGGCAATTCGCAGTCGATCGTTTGAAGAAGTTCGAAAGGATGGCATACTCAGACTAGAATGGATGATGTGGACTACCTTGTTGAAGACAACGCAATGGATGATTTTTGCTTATCGTCAGAAATGGATGGGACCCATGGTAATAAGCCCACTTTTGAAGATGACCCTGAACAACAATTACTGAGAAGTGTAGTCCATAGTTGGATGACACAATGGCAGTGCAAGCTAGGAACAAAATGCAAATGCTGGGAATGATTATAGTAACTGGGGAGAAACCCAACAGTAGAGAGAGATTCCGCTATTGGAATGGTTTTAACATAACCGAGGAAACCGAGAGCGGATCCCAATTAATGCCGACGATAAATCCTAGTGATTGCGTGTGCTCTCAAGAACTTGAGCATTTCCATATTCATCAAGTTTTACCAATATCCGTGTCAAGGATCCTGACAGCACAACACACTACCATGATGAATAATGGTGGAGGATGCAGATGCAAAGAAAGATAACATTTTCTCAGATTTCACCTTAGCGAGGACAAGGGATCAAAATCTGGATGATCGACCGAGAGACATTTAGCACTCCGCTTATAATGTTCTCCTTGATGTGCTAGCGTAACCCATTTATTGATATGGTTTGGTATCTAGAACATCAAGTAAAAGGTCGGACTTCGGGAACACAAAAATCCATAAGGAAAACTACTAGAATAAATTCTACGAGATCCTTATGGGGAGGTGGCCAACTTCTTCAAGCAAGATACTATAATAATAAGTCTTCAGGTTGGGTGTGTTGGCCACGACATCCACTCTACCGGTTACAGAGAGACCAATATTATAGCCCTTGGGAAACGTTCCAACCATCACATCTGCCCGAGATTCAGATCTGGTTGGTAACAGGATAGTTCAGCATGTCTGGAAAGAAAGTTTGCAACACAAACCAACGAGATGGCATTGCAAGATTCTCAGGAAATGGACTATGGTAGTAAGCTCCAAAACATGAGCTGATTCTGCTACATACATGTGAACATGATGTCCAAGACAAACATGATCTTGTATAAGTCTTACAACAAAACACTACCGAGTGCGGGTGGGGAACCATCATTGAGGATATCAGAATTTTGTGCATGAACTAGTATTCGCATAGCAACTCCTTTTCCTCGAACAAATCAATCAGTGGCTTGGGGTGCTAGGGATGCATATAGAATGAAGGTTGCAAGTCTCCAGACCACAAAATACTTCGCACATATGCATGACTGACTTGGGATGATTCCAGAGGAAGCAAAACTAACTTCCTTAAATTCACGGCGGCAACTTGCATTGAATGCACATGAACTAAAGAAAGTCACTTCTTTCATCCGGACATATGCTTCGTGAGCGGTATATGAAGGCATTGTTTACAAAGTTTCCAACGCTAGCTTAATGTTCATCATGAATCATGGAGAAGATAAGGATGTTGTCGATGGGCTCAACAACAATTCATCCAGGTTTCCATATAAATGGAACTTCACAATCATGTGGACAAGGTGTTAGCATTGGTCAGACCCAAAGGATATAATGGTGTATGCCCGAGGAAACAACCACGAGTAAGACAATATTACGAATATCGTTGGTTCTGATTTGATTTGACGTTAGCCCATACTCAAATCAAAGATTGGTTACGACAATAGCACCAAAAATTGATCACGACGATCAATTTATGAAGATATCATCTTTCTTCAACACACACACACAAACACAAACACAAAGATATCCCTTCAGAACGAACTAAGTCAGACAAGATTTTATCTTCCAACTCTCCAAGTTGTTGTTTAGCTTAACCAACTAGCCCAGGGGTATCCAGCACAGAATCTTGGAGAATGGGTGGTTTGGAGGAAAACAAACATGATCACGAACTCAACATAGCGGTCAGGTGACAACCTAGTAATACTTCCGAGAAGATATTCGGAACATCACGAACCACCGATATGTTACTAAGCTTGAGAACAATCTTGCTTTTCAGGGCAAGATGATGTGATCAAATGAGCAAGGGATTGAATAAGCCTAACTCATTGATCGAAGAGTGCACCAGAAATAAGGACTAAGTCACACGATAAATCTTAGCACTATGATTCAATAAACAACACACTAAAAATAAGAGTATTGTCCACTAACTACCAAGCAGTGGAGTTGCTAGAAGTATTTATTTCACACATCGCAGTTCACTTGTTGGCATTCCAGTTACAATAACACGGGAACCGAGGAATGAACAATGATGGCAAGAAGTATCACGGCGACAAAAATTCACAAGAGGTGGTGCAATTCTCATGAAAATCCTGACATAAAGGGGGTAATACTCCAAGGTAGAATAGAACAAAAGGTGGTTTAGCATTTTGATCTATGGAATACAACTTCTTTGACCTAATCCAAGAAATGGATGAGGCACTGGAGTTTGTTTCTCCTACTCATTCTGGAATAGAACGGACCGACGGACCATAAAAATAATAGGCATCGATGAACGCGGATGCACAACTACTCTTGACTATCGATTGATAGACGGAGGTCAGAATACAACTAAAGAGGGACAACTCAAAGGAACATATGGTTTTCTGAGTTGTGGATGCATAGATTAGTATGTTGAACAAAGCTCAACATATTTCTTCTAGATAACCCATGCAGAAAGGTAGAACTCGCAGAGTCACAACATAGACTCGAGAACTCATCAAGAGCACTCTAGTTGTGATCTTTCGGTTCAACGAGGAACTTCTGCCATAAGTATTTCATGGTATTTGGAAGAATGATATACCACATACCTTGAGGACTATCAAAAAGGTTACGAATATCCTAAGGAACGAGCAAACACTATCAACAGGAGGTAAGTGGAGTGGATCTTGGGCTTAAGAACCCAGAAATAGAATACCTACATACTAAATGGCATCACGGGATGCTTTCAAGAATGATGGCCAGAATCATAACACTAGGAACACAAAACATGGCTAGATTACTAGGTGATCCTCTAAGACACCTAGGGTCATAATAATAGCTCCAACATATATGTCGAGGGAACAGAGTACCTCAACTCACCGATTAGTGTGGTTAAACTGGCCCAAAGAAACAACGGGAACGAAAAGAAGGAATTTGCAAATGCATCAGACTATTTAGAAACCTGGGATGACTCGGACATCATAATGGCTGTAAATGCTTACAAATATTTGAGACATCCTACAAAATGGTGGCATAACCACTCAACATCACAATATCAAGGTTCCAAGACCAACTGTTAACACACAGAAGTACTAGAAACTAAACTGAGACTTGAATCCATCAATCCTATGAGTCTACGGATTAGTAATACGTGATCCTGATAGAAAGAATAGAAATCCTAGTTCCTAATCCCTGTAGAAGAGAAGAGGATGACCCAGATCGGAAGGCATAGGATAAAGGAGTAAAAAGAGCCTTACGTTCCCTTCCCCAATCAATTCCCTTATATAACTAAAGCATTTCTAGACTCAACTTTGACCAGTTTGGCTTGGTAATCCTACAGGCAGTCAGGCTCTGATACCAAAGCTGTCAGAACCCCGATTCTAAATCACACCGATCTAGCCTGCAATTCCTCATATCACTTTGCGGCCTCACGCACGGTATCCCCACGAGTGTCGCCTTACCATGGCCCGGGACCATTTGCGCCTTTTGGCTCACGTATATGACAGTGTCACTAGCATCCATATGACAGATAACCCGGCCGACATGACTAGTCATGAACCCAAAGTGGCACTAACTTACGGGGACAGGCATACATGAATCAACATTGAGCATGTCGGTCAGCAGCGTGTGAATCCGGGCTGTAGCAACTAGGCTAACAGGACTACGGGAACCCGGGCTGTAGCAGGCTAGCAGGACTCCGGACGTCACCACGTGACATTTCCCCGAAGGGACAGACACGGGAACAAAGTGAATCACATGCCGGCCAGTCTAAGTGTTCCGGAGTAGTAGTGCTGGGCTAGCAGGACTCCAGTAAACCAGGCTGTAGCGGACTACCAAGGCTCAATGGAAGCACTAGACTACATTTCCCTGTAAGAGAGGCTACCAAGGATAAACAACTAGATTGTCGGACCCCACACATACCAAGCATTTCAATAACATACACACAATATGCTCAATATGTGCAAATATAACATGGCATCACAACAAAACTCTACGACTGAAATTATTTATTCATTAGGCTCTGAGGAGTGAGATATTACAAACATGGGTCTCATGACCCAACATTCAGAGCATACAAGTCAAAATACATGCGGAAGATTAACATGTCTGAGTACAGACATCTACAAATGAAAAAGGCTGAGAAGCCTGACTATCTACCAGATCCTGCCGAGGGCACAAGATCGTAGCTGAGGTATCAAGCTAAACGTCGAAGTCCACACGGAACTACTAGCGAGACTGAAGTCTCTCTGCAAAACATAAATTAAGAAAACATGAGTAGAAATGTACCCAGCAGGACTTACATCAGAACTAGCTACATATGCATCAGTATCAACAAAGGGGGTGATGGAGTTTAACTACAGCAACCCAACTTTGACTCGGTGACTATCCTAAACTACGACTGCAAGTAACTCTTTTGAGGTGGCACACACGAGTCCACATATTCACCATATCAAATACACCACTATGGATCCGCTCCCTTCTCCCTACGAGAACGCCATCCATAGCACTCACGCTTATCTTGCGCATTTTAGAGTATCCAATTTCACTTGTCTATGAACTGTACAGGCAACCCAGAAGTCCTTTCACTACAAAAAAAAGACACATCCATGACATTTTGGGCCGACGAATTTTTTTCCTGTCATACATACGACACTTCTATGACGATAATTGTGACAAAACCTGGTATCATCATAGATGTGGTGGGATCCCACTTCTATGACAAAAAATCATGACATAAAATGGGCTTTTCGTCCTGGGCGGGCCGGAGACGCAGCTGCATGACATTCTTTGGGCCGCCCATGATGAAAAAAACCATGGTAGAAGCGAGGGGGAGGAAAATTTCGGGGAGTTCCCGGTTACGGTGGGAGATCGGGGGCCGAGCGATGCACATTTCTCTCGTACACGTACGCGCATGTGTGTGAGGCGTTGGCTCTAACTGAACCCGAGCGAGGCATTGGGCTCTAACTGAACCCGAGCGATTGCACTGCAGGCTACGCGTTACTGAACCCGAGCGATCGACCGATGGCTGTTAACTGAACCCGATCGAGCGATTCCTTCGCTACTGCTGAATAGTGAGCGGTGGCGTTGCCTCTGGATGAACAGGACCCCGTGGTGTGGTGGAGGGCTGGATGAATAGTAGATGATGGAGGCGTGCCCGTGGAGGGGTGGTTGAACAGGACCCCGTGATGTGGAGGGCTAGATGAATAGTAGACGATGGAGGGGTGCCCGTGGAGGGGTGGTTGAACAGTAGCCGGTGGAGTAGCGCGTGGTGGAGGCTGGATGAACAGGAGCCCGTGGAGGCTATAGGAGGTCGACAGTTGCCCATGGAGGCTGGAGGAGGTCGACAGTGGAGATGAACAATATCCTGTGGAGTCCCGTTTTGCGGTACGCCACACCCCTCCTGATGAACAGGACCCCCGTTTCGACCGTAGCGCTCCAACGCAAGTCCGTTTCGTTCGTTTTGCGGTACGCCACACCCCTCCTGATCAACAGGACCCCCGTTTCAACTGTAGGAGGTCCGTTTTGTCCATTTTGCGGTATGCCAGACCCCTCCCGATGAACAGGATCCCGTTTCGAACTTGGCCGGTCGAACACAAAGCCGTTTCCTCTGTTGTGCGGTACGCCAGGCCTCGTTTCCATCGCCTGTCCCGTCCAAGCCCTCCCGATGAACACGACCACACATTCCGTTCCGACCCACTGCTTGGCTCCCACGCATTCCGTTGCCTCCCGATGAACACGACGCATTCCGTTGCCTCCCCATGAACATGACGCATTCCGTTGCCTCCCCATGAACATGACGACGACGCTGTTTCTCCATTGCGACCCAGCCATGTCAACGAGCCCTGGCCGTACGTATGCACGAGTAGGCGTTCGAGACCCCGCCCGTATGTACACATACGTGGTCGTATTTTCTTTCTTGCACCCTGGCCGCTGTACGTACGTGTACATGCTATGTGCGCGCCTCTACTACGACACGTACACACCTCTACATCCACCAGTATATATGTACGTACACGTTCACGACCAGAATGACAACGCTACATACGCTTCGACCAGGTGGGTCCCGACTGTCAGGCACTTCCTTGCGTGCGAAGATGTAGCTGGTGGGTCCCAGCAGTCAGGGGGGAAAATTGTTTTGTTTTTTGCCCGGACGCATTTCCTTGCGTGCAAAGGTGTAGCTGGTGGGTCCCAGCAGTCAGGGGGGAAACATTTTTTTCGCGAAATACGGTGGCCCGTCCGGTGGGTCCCCGCTGGTAGGTGGAGGAATAATTATTTTGCGCGTAATAAGGAGGCACTTCCTTGCTGCGGCCGTGGACCTAGCTGTCAGCGTCTGCACGCACAGTACTCTTTCGATGGAAGTCGGTCGTTGACCACATTGACCATGCCGCGCCGAGAGCACCACGGCGATGGACGACGGCGAGGCCAAGGAAGGGGACGACACGGAGGCAGGGAAGACTCGGCAGTTGTTTCCCTCGCAGAGGGGAGCACGATTGTACGAGGGTTTATTGGTTCGTCTGCCGTCGCTGGAGAATAACAGCAGGTGTGGGTGAGTAGAGGGATGGCTAGGCCAGTGATGGGAGTACGGTGGGGCGGTGAGGCCTGCGCGGCAGCACAGCCGGCCGCAGGGAGGAGGGAGTAGGCAGTCCCGCCGACGCTTGTTTGAGCGGCTGGAGCAGGAAGAGCAGAGATTGAAGAAGCACGACGGCCGTTGGATGGACATCCAACAGTCAGTGCTTGTGCGTCAACCTTTTTTTAGGAAAGCCTCAAATCTGTGGAAAACAGCATATAACCCATCTGCCATTATTTCTAATAATTTACAGCCCATTTGCTAATTCTTAAGGTTTTTTGGAGCCCATACTTTTTTTGTTAGCATTACAGCCCATATTGTGGCCACTGTTAAAAAATTATACGAAATTTTGCATATTTCGGTGCGGTCCGAACTGTTTTTAATCCCGAAATTTCGAGTCACATTCAAACTGATTTAAAAAATAAATGTATATCAATATAAAATCCAACAAATTCTCCACGCATAAAAATTAATGTAATTTAAAATCTCGAAATGAAAAAAAGATATTTGAAACTAATTGCCGGTTTGATGTGTTTTAAAAATGTACAACCCATTTCTCATTACTGATGGGCCATTTTCTCGGCCAGCCGAATGAAAGCTCTCCTCGTCTTGAAAGATTTGCAGCCCAACAGGCCTGACAAAGCGACTTACTTGGCAAATCACAAAAAAACTGGGCTGTGCCGTGGACCCAGCTGTCAGCCTCTCCACGTACAGTACTCTTCCGATGGAAGTCGTTCCTTGACCATGTTGACCACGCCGCGCGGAGAGCACCACGGAGGTGGACGACGGCGAGGCCTAGGAAGGGGACGACGCGGAGCCGGGGAAGACGCGGCAGTGGAAGCCCGCGCGGAGAGGAGTACGAGGGTTCACTGGTTCGGCTGCGGTGTGAGGCTGCCGTCGCCGCAGGGCCTGGCCAGCGGTGGGAATAGTAGGGGGCGGTGAGGCCTCTGCGGCAGCACAGCCGGCCACGGGAGGCAGGAGCATGCGGCACGACCGGTGCTGCTTTGGGCGGCTGGAGCAAGAAGACCAGAGGTTGAAGAAGCACTACGGCCGTTGGATGGACATCGTACGGTCACTGGAGCTAGAATCATTCATATTGACTAAGTTGACAAAGCCCTTCGTCCCCGTCAACTTAGTAGGCCCACAAGTCAGCCTCCCACCAAGGTGGGTCCCAGCTAGCCGGGGGAGTATTCATTTTTTTGTGCGTAATAAGGAGGCACTTCTGGTGGGTCCGAGCTGACAGCGGGGGGAACGTTTTTTTTTCGCAAAATACGGTGGCCCGTCCGGTGTGTCCCAGCAGTCAGGCGGAAATGATTTTTTTGCAAAATACTGGTGGCCCGTCCAGTGGGTCCCCGCTGTTAGGTGGAGGAATAATTATTTTCCGCGTAATAAGGAGGCACTTCCTTGCGGCTGCCGTGGACCCAACTGTCAGCCTCTCCACATACAGTACTCTTCCGATGGAAGTCGGTCGTTGACCACATTGACCATGCCGCGCCGAGAGCACCACGGCGGTGGACGGCGGTGAGGCCTAGGAAAGGGACGGCACGAAGCTGGGCAAGACGCGGCAGTGGATGCCCACGCGGAGAGGAGTACGAGCGTTCACTGGTTCGGCTGCGGTGTGAAGCCGCCGTCGCCGCAGAATAACAGGGGGTGTGGGTGAGTGGAGGGATGGCCTGGCCAGTGGTGGGAGTAGTATGGGGGCGGTGAGGCCTCCGTAGTAGCACAGCCGGCCACGGGAGGCAGGAGCAGGCGGCACGACCGGCGCTGCTTTGGGCGGCTGGAGCAAGAAGACCAGAGGTTGAAGAAGCACTATGGTCGTTGGATGGACAATATACGGTCACTGGAGTATTGACTAAGTTGACAAAGCCCTCCGTCCCCGTCAACTTAGTAGGCCCACAAGTCAGCCCAACAATATGGTGGGTCCCAGCTAGCAGGGGGGTATTCATTTTTTTGGGGCGTAATAAGGAGGCACTTCCTTGCGTGCGAAGATATAGCTGGTGGGTCCGACCTGTCAGCAGGGGAACGATTTTTTTCACGAAATACAGAGGCCCTTCCTGTGGGTCCTAGCTATCAGGTGGAGGAATCATTATTTTGCGCGTAATAAGGAGGCATTTCCTTGCGTGCGGCCGTGGACCCAGCTGTCAGCCTCTCCACCTATAGTCCACTTCCGATGGGTGTCGTTCATTGACCATGTTGACCATGCTGCTCCGAGAGCACCAGGGCGGTGGACGACGGCGAGGCCTAGGAAGGGAACGACACGGAGCCAGGGAATACTTGGCAGTTGTTTCCCACGCGGAGGAGTACGAGGGTTTACTGGTTCGTCTGCCATCGCCAGAGAATAACAGCATGTGTGGGTGAGTAGAGGGATGGCTAGGCCAGCGATGGGAGTACAGTGGGGCCGTGAGGCCTGCGCGGCAGCATAGCCGCGGGAGGAGGGAGTAGGCAGCCCCGCCGGCGCTTGGTTGAGCGGCTGGAGCATGAAGAGCAGAGATTGAAGAAGCACGACGGCCGTTGGATGGACATCCAACAGTCACTGCTCTCGTGTGTTGACTAAGTTGACAGGGCGTTGCGTGTGCATCAACCTTTTTTATGAAAGCATACACGTCAACTTGTAGTAGGCGCACAAGTCAGCCTCAAATCCGTGGAAAACAACATGCAGCCCATCTGCCATTATTTTTAATAATGTACGGACCATTTCCTAATTCTTAAGAATTTTTTTGGAGCCCATCTTCTTTTTCTTAGCATTACACCCCATATTGTGGCCACGGTTAAAAAGTATACAAAATTTTGCATATTTCGGTGCGGTCAACTATTTTTAATCCAGAAATATCGACTCACATTCAAACTATTTTGAAAAATAATTTATATAAATATAAAATCCAAATAATTGTCCACGCATAAAAATCAATGGAATTTAAGATCTTGTAATGAAAAAAATTGAAACTAATTCCCGGTTTGATGTGTTTTAAAAATGTACAACCCATTTCTGGGCAAACCGAATGAAACTCTCCTCGTCTTGAAAGATTTGCAGCCCAGCAGGGCCGATAAAGCAAGTAGGCCTTGTTTGGGTATTTCTTTTAAAAAAATAGAACTGGGCTAGCCATTTTCAGCAAGAAAAAAACACAACTGGGCTCATGATGTGGTAAACATAAATAAAACCCTGGCTAGACGGGCCACAGCCCCCGCACAGCCCCGTTGTTACCCTGATCCGTCGCTAAAACTAGTATGAATAACAACTGCTTGTTCCTCAAAAAAATGCGTGACTTGCTGGGTCCCTGGTGTCAGCCGCTCGTAGTGTAATTCTCTCGTTTATTGACTATGTTGACAATGGCGTGAGCCCCAGATGTCCAACCATTAGGAGGAACCATATTTTTGGGCTTGTACTATAGAGGCACTTGCTTGCGTACTGCCATGACGCTGGTGGGTCCATACTGTCATCCTCTCCACATACAGTCATCTCCTTGTTCCTCTCGGTTGTTGACGACGTTGACAATGCAAGAGGGTGGCACACCGCGCACGGCGAGTGAACCAAGGCCACAAGGCGGAGGACGACAGCGAGGCCTCGGACGGAATGAACAGGAGTTGTTGAAGATGCACCGGTCCAGTTGCACACAGAGGGGAGTACGAGGGTTGACTGGTTCGGGCGCGAGTGCGTGTTGGGGCTGACGTCGCCAGAGAATAATAGGACGTGTGGGGGAATAGAGGGAGGGACTGACCAACGTTGGAGTGTACGTACGGTAGGGCAGCGGAGGCGCAGCCAGCCATGGGAGGCGGGAGCAGGCGGAGCCGACGGGGTGGTTTGGTTTGGGCGGCTGGAGGAAGAAGAAGACAAGAGATAGAAGATACACGATAGATGTTGGATGTCAATCCAACGGCTGGTAGGCAGAATCGTTTGTTGACTGGCTAGTAAGTCGACACCACCTTGGATAGGCTATTTCCTCGCGGGTCCCAAATGTCAGAATCCAAATCTGTCACGGTCATGCAACCTTTCCTATGAAAATTTACAACCCATTTGATGTGCTAGTTCGAAATAAGTTTGTGGGTGCTGGTGGGGGCTAATCACTTGGCTTCTGTAATGCACAGTGTGCTCAAGCCGTCCGCGAGAGTGATGTTATTTCCCTTGGTTGGGATTTGTTACAATATTTCACTCTAAATTAAACGAATGGCAAGCCATTTGCCTTGTTTCAAAGAAAATATGACAGTCACAGCCGAGTTGAAAAGGGCAGGAACATCTAACTCCAGCTTACAAACTGTACAAAAGCACGAGGGTTAATTGTTCATTAGGTTTACAAAAAAGCAGATTGAAAAGGGCAACAACATCTAACTCCAGCACTGTTTTCGGCAGTCAAAGTTAAATGGATCGGCCAGGTCCATAGAATGAACATCCCGGGTCATAAAATTTACTAGATTACGACCACAATATGTTGTAAATAGAATCCCGACACGTTCAGAAGCTCTTTTGCCCACCTGAAACTCCTTTTTTTCTCTTCGACATACCCATCCGTCAATTCAGTAAATATATGGGCTTTTGAATTGATTTTACTATTTACTAGTGTGGATGGGCTGTTTTGTCTTGGGCCCAGAGAAACAATTACTACTAGTATACTGGAGACACTCTACAGCTACCCAGAAAAACAATTACTACTAGTACAGTGGAGACACTCTACCGCTTCTGGCTCCTCCTAGGTCATTGAAACATCTCCCTCTACTGAATGCCGTTATTCTTTTGTTCACCGACATGCGGGCCATGCAGCGCGCGGGCCCAAATGCCATCCACCAAATTAGAAGGCAGTATGCATGCGGAGAGTCACCCCGGTCGTAGCGTGGCAGTAACGAGCCGTCGTATCACAAAACCCCACCTCCCCGCAGTCTAAGTTTGACGGACGAAGCAACCACCATTTCACTCTTCGCTGAATCCCCTTCTCCCTCACCGTCTTCAAGAAAGGAAACACTCGCATCTGCCACTGTTCTTCTCTCCGAACGAAGGGAAGGTAAGCGGATCCGTGATGTTGGTATATTTTCGTTCAGAGAAAAAAAAAGAACTTTTGCACAGCAGTAACCAATCCTCACTCTCTTTTTTGTTTCATTGTCATTGCGACTGTGTTTTCCTTTCAGTGGTCTCCTAGTATTCGTCAGTTTCATGATGGACCAAGGAGAACTAGGCAAAGATCTGGCGATATTGGAGCAGATGCGGGAGGCTAATCCCCATGAGATAGAGAGCTCCAAAAAGATGGAGGCAACCATCGAGCCGACCCTAGATACGCTCACGACCACTACTGAGATGGTCAACGCCCCGTTTGAGGTTACAGCCCCCGTGGCACTGCAGGAGCAGTTTTCCCCCTTCGAGGATGTGTCCCCCCCCCACTGAGCTGCCCAGGTGATTTCCTTCTTTGCCGATCTCGATTGTGGTTTTTCATCTAAGTATGTGGTCATTTTTTTTAGAAAAGGAAGTATGTGATGATTAATAATGCAAAATTTTATCAGCTTTGATGCCATGCTATACATAGTGGTTTAAATAACTTGTGTTCTTTATACTGAAAAGTAATTCAGAATTTGTTTCTGTTTCAATTAGAGCCCTGATGCAGACAAGGATTGTGTGGTTGTACATGTCACTCGCTATGAGGCGGACGACCTGAATATACGCATTGGGAAAACATAGTTCTTAGGCTGTTGGATCCTGGAAGCCATTTGCGGTTATACCAATGAAGAGTTGTATTCCAGCCTCACAAGAAGTTAAAAGCTACTCCTTCATTTGTGAGGCATATTGTTCTTGTCAAGCTTACGCAGGAAGATGACGTGGCATGCCTCCACAAACAAGTTTATCAGTGGCAAGGCCACAAGGTTGTCTTCATGAAGGTTCACAAGATTGAGCTACCGCGGGACGTCCTCGATGATGTTCATGGCAAGGTCCGTCTTGTGTCTAGCCCAAATTAGATCGAGGCATGAAATAGTTGCCCCAGCTAGTGTTTAATAGTAGTTTGGATTGTGTCTAATTATCCGAACCTTGCCTGTTATAGACCCCTCTGGGGCTAGTACTCTGTTTGAATCCGTCTATGGGAATTGCTGCTTCTTTTGTGTGCCCGTGAATCATGTGATAACCATCGTAATTATTGCCGAAATAGATGCGTCCTCACTAGTTTTTTCATGAATATGGCATGGTAAGACATAAGTTGTCACAGTTTATCATACGAGCAGTGTGTGTTTTGATGAAATAGAGCACTCGTTCGAGAACCATGCGCCGACGTATACATAAGTACTTGTAAACACTGTTGGTGCTACCCCACTTGTAAGCAGTTGTGCAAAACATGGCACATTGGCTCAACTCGCTTCAACACTAGGCTATCGACCAGCTAACAATCAACAATTTGCTGTCTGACATATAAGCAACTATGTATCTTGTTACAGTGGTTCATGCAGTTAATTGAGGCCACAATGTAATAAATTCCAAACATTCACACGCTAGTCCAACGCTCATGTGGAACACTCACATTAAACTCGTATTCATAAAAAAACTTGAAAAGCATAAGTTAAGCAATTTTATACATCTCAATGATTCATAGAACATAACAAACATATACTAGTTCACAGCAAAAGACAAAGTTGTGAGAAGGTTTACAAATCAGGAAAAAACAAGCAAGGCTTCTCTGAGGAAAGGGCCTCCCGGCAGGCTTAAATTTCCTGGAGTTCACTCTGGTTTTTTCTTGTTGCCACCATTCAGGGTTAGGTTCTCTCATTCCAGAATAACCAATTATAATTGTGGTCTCAGCTGGAATGCTGAACTGAACCATGCAGTGTACTGACCAGCTGAAATGCTTGTGCATTCCACTAAATTTAAGCACCGCTATTTGTAGAAATAAGCAGACCACAATGCCTCTTGTCTGCGCACCAGTCCAAAAAACCGTCGTGCAGTCGTGCCAGCTAGTCCTCGGTCCATGGATGAACTGGTAGAAAGTGCATTCCGGACTAGGATCTTGTTGTTTTCGCTCTTCCATGCACTGCAATCAGGAAGTAAAACATACGAATCAGCTTCTTTTAGATTGCGTTGGTCATTCTACCTTAGTTACTACCAATGTAGGGATACCTTGAGGACAGGAGGTTAGACGAAGGCAACGAGGGATAGCCATCTCATTTTGCACAATTGTACTAAAACTGAGGTGTGTGCTTTTGATTGCGCGGATAGAAACGATACGGAGACAGACATCCCGAAACGATATGGAGACAAACATCCCTGTTTGCGCAAATACGAAATACGGTTATTTAAACAGTGACATATATTACTACTTTCCTCCGTTTCCTCTTAGAACAAAGTCCTAGATTCATGCTATAGCTTTCCCACTTTCTTCCCTGTTTGAACCAACGCTTCAAGTCGACTGTATGAACTAGCTTTACTTCTAATAATAGTAGAAGTCTAGGTGGCTTTGGAATAGTGGACGGAAGTAGAAAAGGATCCACACGAAGGGAGCTGGGGCAGTAGAGCAAGGCAGGTTTCGAAGGAATATATACCTGAGGGTCGCCGGCATGTGGCAAAGACAGCGTCGGGAGGCTGCATCTTGGCCACAATACCGCAGGGAGGAAGAAGGGGTCGGAGGCCCTCCCGAGCCGGCGCTCTCTCGGAGAGAACGGCATGGCCGCCGATCGGGACACGCGGGCAGCCGTTGGTCTCCTCCCTTGCCGGCGACGACAGCGTGAACGATGCACCTACACCCCTTCCCCGGTCGAGGTTGTCGGGCCAGATTTGTGACCAGCCGTGAGCTGAGAGAGAGTGTGGCCACCTATGTGTTGCTTAGATCTGGAGAGCATGAGAGAGTGAACGAGAGGAACCCTAGTAAAGCAAGCGCTATGGCTCCAGCTTCTATATATAGTGGAGTGATTTTGTTGTACCAGCTTCAAAAAAATGCGCTCCTACGTGTACCCGCGAGTGGGTGTGAGAGAACTAGTGCGTGCGTGCATCGGTTCTCTTCGTGAGAGTACAATATACTATGCCCAAAGAACATTCGCCGCAAGAGTAATAGTATAAGTGTGTGACGTGTGAGCTAAAATAAAATGTGCGTGCCGTCTTTTGTTCTTTAGAAGTTCTGAGGGTAGGGTGTGAAGAGCACATATGTCCGTGACGTCTACCTGCAGATAGACTGTGGGTGCGACGTGTGAGTCTGCGAGAGGACTCGAGAGAGTCGTGACTCGTGAGAGTGCGTGTGCGTGAGAGAGAGGGGGGCACGTATCAATGCAATGCATGTGTCCGTAAATCATTATGCGACAAACGTTCGCCACAAGCCTTTTCCTGACGAACGTCGTAAGAACCATTAGACCGGCATCCGACAGTGTCAGTTTTGCCATGTCATTTAACAGAACAACCACTCCTCCTACACACAAATCTTCCACATGAGTGTTTGCAACTGCCGCATGCTCCCTCCGTTTCGAAATGCATTGCATATAGCTTTATTGAAAATTTGAACCTCGCAAACTTTTACCGAGTTTTCGTGTACCAAATTGCACATGTAGAATACCATGTATATATCATTTCATTCATCTTCGAGAGGTAACTATAAAGATGGGTGAGGAGTCTACAAAGAAAGACCATCGTATCACCTGCATCAATTTCAAGCATCCTTTAGTGTCGAGGAATATCATAGGAACTCTATATGATAAGATTTTTATAGGTTTTTTTCCTTTAGAGCCAATTGGTTCATAGGAATAGATTCATATACTCCACATTTCAAAGGAAATAAACATGATATCATTTCTATAGCTTTAGAGACACTTGGTTCATATGAATGGATTCCTATACTCCCTTAATTTCAAAGGAAAATAAACATTAGCGTATATTCAATAGAAAAGTTCCTATGATATGAACCAAATTACATCTCTTTTCTAATCCCTCCTCATAGGAATTGAGATACATGTCATCTCTAGGTTCAATAGAAAAGTTCCTATGATGTGAACCAAATGACATCTCTTTTCCAATCCCTACTCATAGGAATTGAGATGCTCCATGTCATCTCTTTCCCTACAACTTCCATGTATACATCTTCTATTCCTAAATAGATAGTACAACCCACTAGTAGCTTTTTTCCAAAACATGCAACTATGGCACAAGAACTATATAGTGTGCCAATAACTTTGAAAGATGGTCGCAGGATGAAGCTAACCCGACAGTGCAGAGATAGGCAAATCCGAGCACTACTGGCTGTTCGATATCATCAACATTCCACCAGACCTGCCACATGTACAATTTAGAAGACTCCATGGTTAAACTTAAGCATAATGCACAAACCTCAAAGCACAAGCACTTCTCCTTTGTTCTAGAATCTTCTGTATCATAATTGATTATTTTTTCCAAATGAATTGCCATTATTTGTTTTTTACTTTATGATTTACAATGCACAACCCCATGAATCTTAACATTTTTATAAAACTAATTGATTTTGAATAAGATGAACTATAAGAACTAAACGAACATCTACATCATGCATATATGACTCAAAGCTTTACATGCTATAGTGTGTATTTATTCATAATTTGGTTTCGAAATCTCATGTGTTCAATACATGTGTACCTTACTAGTTCTGAGTAGAGTAGCAAATTTCACGCGGCCCCGGGTATATCAAAATGCAGGGCCCATGCATCATTGCCTTTTGGTCGAACCTACGTCCACAACTTTTTGTACGTACTATATCTCCACTGGTCCCCGAACCCAAAATGCTGCCTCGTTCCCGTAAAACCAAGCGGCCCACACATATTTAAGGCGTCGACTCGAACCCGTTTACTACGACGTGGCCCCGCACGCCGTAGTACTCCTACAAACCCTACCGCCGCCCTCATCATCAGTTTTCTTCAAGAGGACGAGGGAGAAGCCAATTTGTAGTGGAGGCGCTTTCAAAAAAAAGGATCTATAGTGGAGACCCCTACCCTAGGGTGCCCTAGGTAGCTGCCGCATGCATCATTGTTTTCTCTTTTCTTTATGCTCTTGCACCCTAGAGTGAAATGATTGTTGCTTCATCCGTCCAGCTTAATGCAGGAAAGGTGGGGCTTTGTGATTTGACCCCTCATCGCTCATTTTCTACTACTGTGGCGCTATGTCTGGGGTGCCTCCAATTCCAACCGCTGCTCCAAACTGTAATTTGGTGCATCGCACGTGGAACAAGACGGTGGATGAGCCACATGTCGTCCAAAGGGGTCCTGTTAAGTGTGTCGCCATTTCGTGTGCGGACTGAACTGCTTGAGTTGCTACGCAGCACGACAGGAGCAGCCTACCACTTGGTTTTGCTCCTTGGTAAATCCTGACTATATTGATCTAAAAAGATACATGCTGAACTACCCTCTCCGTCTTGGTTTTTTTATTTTTAGGCGTCTCGGTCTTTAGGGCCTGCACGTAGTTCTAGGTCATCCATTTGACTAACTAAATATGAGTTACTATGTCACAAAAAGTATATCATTGGATTCTTAAGCGGATGTAGTTGTATTTAAAAGTCGAGGGCGGGGCTTTTCCTGCGCGGTAGGCGGGGCAGTTCCGCCTAGTCGGTTCGGCAGAGACACGAGAAGACGAGGGAGTAGGCGGCTGCAAATGTAGGGCTGTGTGATTTGACAGTGAGTTACTGCTAGACAGGTGGGGCCCCGTGATTTGACTTGCCATTATCATTTTAACTGCGGCGCTACGACCGGCGTGTGTCTCCCGATTCCTGAGCACCTCCATTATGAAGAAAGAGATAGGGAGAAGTAAAAAAAATACACTTATAGCCAACCTTATAGCCAACCTTGTTGTAGTATGAGTGACTAAGCGATGACTATGTATGACATGCCAACATATGATAGCCTAACGCACCATGTTAAATCTCCAAGGTCGTGATCGTGCGAGCGACGCGACAGTCGTGGTAGGCGCGACCATGATACGGGCTGCTGGCAGTCCTTGGATCTGAGATCAAACGGTCGCATGCTAAGTTGCTGAAAATTTGCAGAATAACCCACCAGGATAGGATATTCACCCATAGGTCTAGAATCACGCCATGCAACCGTTCGATCTCAGATCCAAGGGCTCTCGGAAGCCTGTTGTTGGAAATATGCCCTAGAGGCAATAATAAATTAGTTATTATTATATTTCCTTGTTCATGATAATCGTTTATTATCCATGCTAGAATTGTATTGATAGGAAACTCAGATACATGTGTGGATACATAGAGAACACCATGTCCCTAGTAAGCCTCTAGTTGACTAGCTCGTTGATCAATAGATGGTTACGGTTTCCTGACCATGGACATTGGATGTCATTGATAACGGGATCACATCATTAGAAGAATGATGTGATGGACAAGACCCAATCCTAAGCATAGCACAAGATCGTGTAGTTCGCATGCTAAAGCTTTTCTAATGTCAAGTATCATTTCCTTAGACCATGAGATTGTGCAACTCCCGGATACCGTACGAATACTTTGGGTGTGCCAAACGTCACAACGTAACTGGGTGGCTATAAAGGTGCACTACGGATATCTCCGAAAGTGTCTGTTGGGTTGGCACGAATTGAGACTGGGATTTGTCACTCCGTGTGACGGAGAGGTATCTCTGGGCCCACTCGATAGGACATCATCATAATGTGCACAATGTGATCAAGGAGTTGATCACGGGATGATGTGTTACGGAACGAGTAAAGAGACTTGCCGGTAACGAGATTGAACAAGGTATCGGGATACCGACGATCGAATCTCGGGCAAGTACAATACCGCTAGACAAAGGGAATTGTATACGGGATTGATCGAATCCTCGACATCATGGTTCATCCGATGAGATCATCGTGGAACATGTGGGAACCAACATGGGTATCCAGATCCCGCTGTTGGTTATTGACCGGAGGACGTCTCGGTCATGTCTGCATGGTTCTCGAACCCGTAGGGTCTACACACTTAAGGTTCGATGATGCTAGGGTTATAGGGAATAGATATACGTGGTTACCGAATGTTGTTCGGAGTCCCGGATGAGATCCCGGACGTCACGAGGAGTTCCGGAATGGTCCGGAGGTAAAGATTAATATATAGGAAGTATGGTTTTGGCCACCGGAAGTGTTCCGGGCATCACCGATAGTGTACCGGGACTACCGAAGGGGTCCGGGGGTCCACCAGGTGGGGCCACCAGCCCCGGAGGCCTACATGGGCCAATAGTGGGAAGGGACCAGCCCCTAAGTGGGCTGGGGCGCCTCCCCACCAAGGCCCATGCGCCTAAGGGGAAGAGGGGGCAAACCCTAAGGGAGGATGGGCATTAAGGCACATGCCTGGTGCGCCTCCCTCTCCCCCTCCACTTGGCCGCCACCCTAGATGGGATTGGGGCTGGCTGCCGCCCCTAGGGTGGAACCCTAGGTGGGGCGCACACCTCCCTCTCCCCTATATATACTTGAGGACTTGGGGCTGCCAACAGATGAGTTCCTCTCCTTCTTGGCGCAGCCCTACCCCTCTCCCTCCTCGTCTCTTGCGGTGCTTGGCGAAGCCCTAATGGAGTACCACGCTCCTCCACCACCACCACGCCGTTGTGCTGCTGCTGGATGGAGTCTTCCTCAACCTCTCCCTCTCTCCTTGCTGGATCAAGGCATGGGAGACGTCACCGGGCTGTACGTGTGTTGAACGCGGAGGTGCCGTCCGTTCGGCACTAGGATCTCCGGTGATTTGGATCACGACGAGTATGACTCCTTCAACCCCGTTCTCTTGAACGCTTCCGCTTAGCAATCTACAAGGGTATGTAGATGCACTCTCCTTCCCCTCGTTGCTGGTTTCTCCATAGATAGATCTTGGTGACACGTAGGAAATTTTTGAATTTCTGCTACGTTCCCCAACACCTGTATCATGGGAGAATGGAAAGCCACTACCCTGCCGTTCGCACGCTGGCAGTTCGCTCCTACTCGTCCCCGCACGTCCTTCAATACTACGGCGGTTCGCTCCTAGTCGTCCCGTCCATTCACATTACGGCAGTTCCACTAATCCTAACCCTCCTCCCAAATCCATGGCGTCCCAAATCTCTACGATGGGCAGTGAGTACAAGGTTAGAACCATCACCAACGATGAGTTCGATGTCATCTACACCTGTTCTTCCGCGATGGTGAAAGGATGCCTTTTTCGCTTCAGACGCATGTTCGAAAACTCAGATGATGAGTGGGTCGCTGGGCTATATGTTGAGTACACCACAGTCCTGGGACCAGAGAAGGATCTAAAGGACGAAGAGAGGAAGAAGCCCGACGTGATCCAAGTTTGCGTACATAATGTTTGCTTGGTCTACCACATATGCCATGCCGACGTTGAGTGCCAAGATTTTAAGAACTTCCTCAAGGACAAAATAGTGAAATTCGTTACTGTAGACTTTAAGAACGACAGGATGTCCTGCGTCGGATAGGTCTTGTTGTAGGCAACCCCTTCGACCTCCAGAAGAATCGGCTGGTGTCCTCTTGTAATGCCCCGAGACCGATGTGCCAGGTGTCTTCCAGTTATTCGTTGTCATTGCCATGTCATTTGCTTGCATGTCGCATCTTATCATGTCATCATGTGCATTGCATCATCATGTTTTACAAAACTTGCATCCGTCCAGATCTCCCAGTTCTTTCCGTTGTCCGTTCTGAGCCCAGCCACACTTGCACGCGCCCGCGGCTTGATCGAAATAGTGTTTTATAAGTGGCCAGAAAATGTTCTCGGAATGGGATGAGAGTTGGCGTGTGGTCTTAATGTAGTGTAGATAGACCGCCTGTCAAGTTTCATCGCATTCGGAGTTCGTTTGATAGCCCAACCATTAAACTATAGTGGCATTATAGCCGGGCACACGTCAGACGTTTTCGGTCTGCGGAAACAGTCGTCGGGCCTCCCTCTCTTCTCTTCTCTCAGCTCGAGACCGTTTACACAGCTCACTACCTACCGTCAGGCCCAACCTAGGCTCTCTCATCGGTCCACAGACCTCTTCACGCGCGCGTCTGAAAAGCTGTCCCGTACCCGACCCGGACTGTCGCCACCGTTGTGCCCGGAACATCCCCAAACATCTACAAAATATCACCGTTTCCTTATTTGAGCTACCTAAGCTATTTTTCCCGTCCGCCCGATTACGAACGGAGGGACCTTATACCCCCTAAACCTATCCGGCTTGCTATATATAGTGGCAACCCTAGACTAATCCCTAGATTTTAGCCTGTTTGTCCCATCAGTCCATCCGCACCGCCACCTGATGCCCTCCTCCTCCTCCTTGCATTCCGTGCCAAGCCATTCAGATCCACTCCCTCCTCCCCTCGATCCACCCAAGCCCAATCGATCCAACCTCCTCGCTCTCCTCGTCGACCAGGGAGACGAGCTCCTCCCGAGCGTCCCCTCCTCACCTCGTCGCCCGATGACCAGCGCCGTTGCCGGCGACCACCACCAGGAACAGCGCCGCGCCGCCCTTTTCCCTTCCCTTTTTTTCCTGCCTTCTTCTCGTTCTCCTCTGCTTCCCTCTCCCCGTAACTCTCTCTCTCCCTCGCCTTGGACAGGGGAACCGAAGGAAGCCGCCGCCGACCTCCTCCGTCACGTCTCAGTGCCGTGGCCTCGCCTCTGCTTCGAGCAGGTGAAGGAGACACGTCAGTTTCGATCCAGCCTGCCTCCTCTCCTCGCGCCGCTGCAGGCTCCCTGCATCCGCCACCGCTGCCGCCTTCGGCCACCATTCGTCAAGCCAGGGACCATCCTCGCCAGCCTCCAGTTCGCCTCGCCCGCGCCGGGGTTTCCCAAGCCGCGTCCTCGCAGGAGCCGTCACCCCGCCAAGTCCCTCGTCCCGCCTCGGCTTGCCCGCTTCGCCAGCGCCAAGTCCCGCTGGCCTTCCCGTCCAGTGCCGCCGCTGCTCTGCTCCCTGACGAGCAGAGGATCGCACCAGCTTCAGTGCCCCTCCGCGCGTGGCCCAGATCCAGCAGGTCCAGCCTGCCTCCCCAGCTGCGCCTATCCTCTCCACAAGCCGGCCCATGAGGCCCATGGTGAGGCCAGTGCACGCCCTCTTTTTTTTCCATGGTTGGGCCGGCTAGATTCGGCCCGAGTGCCTTTTTTTTTTGCTACCGAATTTGTCTAATTATCCGGAGACTGCCTGTTTTACAGAAAACCCCTCATAGTTCTTGCATATAATAACTTATTAACTATGCACCATATGTAAAAACTTAATATATGAAACTTGCTTAAAATTGTGTCTAGTTTCATAATATGTCACTTTCATCCATGTTCCAAATGTTTAAAATGCTGTTTGCATATATTTGCCCCTATGCCATGTTAAAAATGCTTTAATTCATAACTAAATAACCGTAACTCCGAATTTAATAAACTTTATATGTAAATGGGGTAGAATTTTGCTCCACTTAATTTGTAGGATTGTTTGTGCATTTTTCCATGCCATGCTTCATTAAACCGGACACGCATCATACTTGATTGTGCATCATGCCATGTTCATGTCGTGGTTGTTTACTATGTTGTTTGCTTCTTTCCGGGTTGCTTCTCGCGTTAGCTTTGGTTTCGTTCCGGAGTTGTGAGGATCCGTTCGACTACGTCCGTTTATCTTCTTCATGGACTCGTTCTTCTTCCTTGCGGGATTTCAGGCAAGATGACCATACCCTCGAAATCACTTCTATCTTTGCTTGCTAGTTGCTCGCTCTTTTGCTATGCCTATGCTACGATACCTACCACTTGCTTATCATGCCTTCCATATTGTTGAACCAAGCCTCTAACCCACTTTGTCCTAGCAAACCATTGTTTGGCTATGTTACCGCTTTGCTCAGCCCCTCTTATAGCGTTGTTAGTTGCAGGTGAAGATTGAAGTTTGTTCCTTGTTGGAACATGGAGATGTTGTTCCTTGTTGTAACATGTTTACTTGTTGGGATATCATAATATCTTTTATTTAATTAATGCATCTATATACTTGGTAAAGGATGGAAGGCTCGGCCTTATGCCTGGTGTTTTGTTCCACTCTTGCCGCCCTAGTTTCCGTCATATCGGTGTTATGTTCCCGGATTTTGCGTTCCTCAGGCGGTTGGGCTATAATGGGAACCCCTTGACAGTTCGCCTTGAATAAAACTCTTTCAGCAATGCCCTACATTGGTTTTACCATTTGCCACCTAGCCTTTTCTTTTCCCTTGGGAGTCGCGCTCCTGAGGGTCATCATTATTTACCCCCCCGGGCCAGTGCTCCTTTGAGTGTTGATCCACCTCGTCAGCCGCCGGTGGCCACCAGGGGCAACTCTGGGCTGGCCTACCGGAAGTTTAGACAATCTGAGTGTGCCTGAGAACGAGATATGTGCAGCTCCTATCGGGATTTGTCGGCACATTCGGGCGGTGTTGCTGGATTTGTTTTATCATTGTCGAAATGTCTTGTAACCGGGATTCCGAGTCTGATCGGGTCTTCCTGCTAGAAGGAATATCCTTCGTTGACCGTGAGAGCTTGTGATGGGCTAAGTTGGGACACCCCTGCAGGGATTTGAACTTTCGAAAGCCGTGTCCGCGGTTATGGGCAGATGGGAATTTGTTAACGTCCGGTTGTAGAAAACCTGAAGTTGACCTTAATTAAAATACATCAACCGCGTGTGTTACCATGATGGTCTCTTTCCGGCGGAGTCCGGAAAGTGAACACGGTGTTGGAGTAATGCTTGACGTAGGTTGTTCTAGGATCACTTCTGGATCATAGTTGTTCGACCGTGCTTTTGCCTTCTCTTCTCGCTCTCTTTTGCGAATAGGTTAGCCACCATATATGCTAGTCGCTTGCTGCAGCTCCACCTCATACCTTTACCTTACCCATAAGCTTAAATAGTCTTGATCGCGAGGGTGTGAGATTGCTGAGTCCCCGTGACTCACAGATACTTCCCAAACCAGCTTGCAGGTGCCGTTGAATCGTGCAGATGACGCAACCAAGATCAAGGAGGAGCTCGATGAAGATCTTGTCATTTGTGTTGTTTCGCTCTAGTTGATCAGTAGTGGAGCCCAGTTGGGGTCGATCGGGGACCTTGTCGTATTTGGGGTTCTTCTTTTATTTTGGTTCCGTAGTCGGACCTTGATTGTATCTGGATGATGTAATGCTTTATTTATGTATTGTGTGAAGTGGCGATTGTAAGGCAACTATGTATCTCTTTCCCTTATGTATTACATGGGTTGTGTGAAGATTACCTCACTTGCGACATTGCTTTCAATGCGGTTATGCCTCCAAGTCGTGCTTCGACACGTGGGAGATATAGCCGCATCGAGGGTGTTACACCTCTCGTCAGCCTTCAATGCTGACCCTGGCAGGAGCCATGGTTCATCCTTCGTACGGTAAACTAGAGAAACCTCCATACACGTTTCATCGGCATGCATTGTGACGCCCCGATACCGATGTGCCAGGTGTCTTCCAGTTATTCACTGATGTTGTCATGTCATTTTTCTTGTGTGTTGCATCTTGTCATGTCATCATGTGCATTGCATCATCATGTTTTAAAACTTGCATTCGTCCGGGTTCTCCGAGTTCTCTCCGTTGTCCGTTCTGAGTCCAGCCACACTTGCACGCGCCCGCGGCATGTCCGAAATATTATTTTATAAGTGGCCGGAAAATGTTCTTAGAATGGGTTGAAAGTTGGCATGCGGTGTTTTTATAGTGTAGATAGACCGCCTGTCAACTTTCATCGCATTCGGACTTCGTTTGATAGCCCAACCATTAAACTATAGCGGCAGTATAGCCGGTCTATCGTCGGACGTTTTCGGTCTCCCGAAACTGCTGTCGGGCCCTCTCTCTCTCTTCTCTCCTCTCAGCCTCGCCACAGTCCACCTAGGCCCATGCCTACCCTCTCTGCACAGTGCATCGAACCCCTCGCGCGCGTCCGGAAGTTGTCCCGAACCCGACCCGGGGAGTCGTCACTGTTGGGTCCGGATCATCCCCAAACATCTACAAAACATCTCTGTTTTGTTAATTGGGCTCCCTAGCTATTTTATCCGCGATCGTCCGATTGCGATCGTAGGGATGAGGTAGCCCCTAACCTAGTCTGTGAGGTATATATATACTCCACTCCTAGTCTATTTGGACAAACCCTAAAATTAGGACGCTTGTCCCATCCCACCGCCGCCAGCATCTCCCACCTCAGGATCCTCCCCAAATCCAAAAATCCTCCTTGAATTTCTAACCGGACCAACCCCCTCGTCGCCGCCAAATTCCACCCGCAGGCAGCCGCCACTCCTCTCCTCAATCTCCTCCAACCCAGCCTCCCTCGCTCTCTCTTCGGTGTTGTTCCTCCTTGACCGTGCCTCCCCGTCCCATTGTTGCTCGTAGGGAGCCATGGCCGCCGACCACCAAAGCAGCAACAGTCCCTTGATCCAGCGCCGCCGTCCCGTGTGCTAGCCAGCACCCTTGCTCCGCCTCCCGCTGGTGAGATCGACCACCGGAGCCCCTCCAGGAGAGCCCCTCCACTGCAGATGAGCCCCGCCGCTCGATCCCTTCCTCCTGTCGGTCTTCTTCTTCCTCCTTGCCTCATGTCTCTCCGTTTTCTTCTCTCAGGAGTTCTCTCATGGTGCTCGAGGAAGCAACCACCCCGCCGGGTGCCCTCGTCAGCGTTCGATGCCGTCATGCCAGATCCGGAGGAAATCGGCACCGCCGCGCCCGTTCCCAACCCCCACGAGGCCACGACCCTCTCCCACCTTGCCTGCTACATCTCCGTCGAGTCCCGACGCCAGCGAAGCTGCCCACTGCCCTGCTCGCCTCCTCTGCTTCGCCCTTGCGCGAGGAGCACGACCCAGCGCCCAGCCCAGTTCGGTTCCCTGTGTTGAATCGCGTCCCTGTTCGTCTGGAGCGCCAGCGACTGGGCGGCCTGAGCGTCAGATCGCGCAAGGCCCAGTGCTTGGCCTCCTGGCCCAGCATCGCCCCCTGCCGGCCTCTCCTTTGCAACAGCGGGCCTTGGCCCATGATGAGCCACCCACATCCCAGCGCCCCTCCTTTGTCCTTACCTATTGGGCTGCCCAGATTCGGCCCGTTTCTTTTTTTCCTGCGGACGAATTTCCTAATTTCCAATGCATGCATAATTATAGGAGGATGCCATTATTTTATTTTGCTCACAAGTAAATAACCATGCGTTGGATTAAAACACACTTAATATGAAACTTGCTTAGAATTTCATCTAGTTTCATAATATGTCTTTTTCATCCATGTCTAAAATGTTTAAAATGTTGTTTGTTTAAATTTGCTCAAATGTCATGTTGACATGATTTAATCCATAACTTAATAACCGTACCTCGGTTTTAAATAATCCTTATATGTAAATGGGGTGGAAAAATGCCTAGTTCAACATGGTGTACTTGTTTTGCATGTTTAATAACTCTAAAATTGTGTTTAGGGCAGAACAGTACCAAACCTTAAAATATGCATATGGGGTTTTACCGGAATTGTTGTTGTTGTTTCCGGCCTCATTTAAACTTGCTTAAATGTTTAGTTTGCTTATGCTTCACCCCTTGCCATGCTAAACAACATTTAATATTGTTGAGTACCTAAACGAGATCGAACTAAATAATGGGATGTGGTGTTTTGTCAATATGCATCCCGATGCACTTTGAGCTCCACTTAATTTGTAGGATTGTTTGTGCATTTCTGCCATGCCATGCCTCATTAAACCGGACATGCATCATACTTGTTTGCGCATCATGCCATGCTTATGTGATGATTGTTTACTATGTTGTTTGCCTTCTTTCCGGTGTACTTCTTCTCGGTAATCCGGTAACGTCGTGTTTGTGAGGATCCGCTCGACAACGTCCGTTTGTCTTATTCATGGACTCGTTCTTCTTCCTTATGGGATCTCAGGCAAGATGACCATACCCTCGAAATCACTTCTATCTTTGCTTGCTAGTTGCTCGCTCTTTTGCTATGCCTATGCTGCGATACCTACCACTTGCTTATCATGCCTCCCATATTGTTAAGCCAAGCCTCTAACCCACCTTGTCCTAGCAAACTGTTGTTTGGCTATGTTACCGCTTTGCTCAGCCCCTTTTATAGCGTTGTTAGTTGCAGGTGAAGATTGGAGTTTGTTCCATGTTGGAACATGGATATTTTGTTGGGATATCACAATATCTCTTATTTAATTAATGCATCTATATACTTGGTAAAGGGTGGAAGGTTCAGCCTTATGCCTGGTGTTTTGTTCCACTCTTGCTGCCCTAGTTTCCGTCATATCGGTGTTATGTTCCCGGATTTTGCGTTCCTTACGCGGTTGGGTTATAATGGGAACCCCCTGACAGTTCGCTTTGAATAAAACTCCTCCAGCAAGGCCCAACCTTGGTTTTACCATTCGCCACCTAGCCTTTTTCCCTTGGGAGTCGCACATCCCGAGGGTCGTCTTTATTTTTAAACCCCCGGGCCAGTGCTTGTCTAAGTGTTGGTCCAACCCAAAGCACCGTGCGGGGCCGTCCCTTGGCAACTTGGGTTACGTTGGCTCCCATACGCTTAGCTTATCCGGTGTGCCCTGAAAACGAGATATGTGCAGCTCCTATTGGGATTTGTCGGCACATCGGGTGGTCTTGCTGGACTTGTTTTACCATTGTCGAGGATGTCTTGTAACCTGGATGCCGAGCCTGATCAGATTGTCTTGGGAGAAGGAATATCCTTCGTTGCCCGTGAGAGCTTGTGATGGGCTAAGTTGGGACACCCCTGCAGGGATTTGAACTTTCGAAAGCCGTGCCCGCGGTTATGGGCAGATGGGAATTTGTTAATGTCCAGTTGTAAAAAACCTGAAGTTTATCTTAATTAAAATACATCAACCGCGTGTGTAACCGTGATGGTCTCTTCTTGGTGGAGTCCGGGAACTGAACACGGTGTTGGAGTAATGCTTGACGTAGGTTGTTCTAGGATCACTTCTTGATCATAGATTCTCGACCGTGCTTTGCCTTCTCTTCTCGCTCTCATTTGCATTGTTAGCCACCAAATATGCTAGTCGCTTGCTGCAGCTCCACCTCATACCTTTTCCCTACCTATAAGCTTAAATAGTCTTGATCGCGAGGGTGTGAGATTGCTGAGTCCCCGTGACTCACAGATACTTCCAAAACGAGCTTGCAGGTGCCGAGGTTACCGTGCAGATGACACAACCAAGCTCAAGGAGGAGCTCGATGAAGATCTTGTCCTTTGTGTTGTTTCGTTCTAGTTGATCAGTAGTGGAGCCCAGTCGGGACGATCGGGGATCTGTGTCGCTTTTGGGGTAGTCTTCTTTTATTTTTGTTCCGTAGTCGGACCTTGATTGTATCTGGATGATGTAATGCTTTATTCATGTATTTGTGTGAAGTGGCGATTGTAAGCCAACTATGTATCTCTTTCCCTTATGTATTACATGGGTTGTGTGAAGATTACCTTACTTGCGACATTCCTTTGAATGCGGTTATGCATCTAAGTCGTGCTTCGACACGTCGGAGATATAGCCACATCTAGGGCGTTACAAGTTGGTAATGAGAGCCTTCCCCGACTTTAGGAACCCCCTGCTTGATCGTATTGCTGGCGTTATTGAGTCTAGAAATGTTTTGAGTCATTTAGGATTATATATATCGGAGAGTTAGGACTTCTTTTTACTCCTCAGTCCCTTCATCGCTCTAGTGAGGCATCCTGACGTAGAGTTTTAACTATTCTCTTCTCAAATTTCACTAAAAATTTTTTAGGATCACGCGGGTATATTGGAATCGTTCCGATGATTTTGTGACGAGAACATTGTTCTTGGTGCCTCCTGACATTTAGGGGTTGTGGCAGTGTCCCGGGGAGTTGAGCTCCGAGGTGTTGTTGTCACAATTTTATCATTGCAGTTCTGGAATACCTGAGTTTAGTTTCGCCGACATCGAAAATCTCTTTTATGCAGTTGTTGGTGAGATAACCTCGATGCCACCCAGTACTAGGGCGGGAGTTCGGGAGTATTGCCATAACTCGTATACCGGATGCTTTTCGAAGGTTGAGGTAAACGATTTCCGAAGGTTTCTTGGTTATGTGTTGAAGGATGGATACAGCTGGATGTAGGATTGTGTAGTTTTGGGTGAGATATTATGCTTCCCCTGTATCCCCAACACCTGATTGCATAACCGGAAAATTTCAGGAGTTTATAAGTGGGAATTCAAGTAGCTCTTAGGATATCTTTCCGACAGATATATGATATGAAATTGGGGTTCGACGTCTAGTGGTCCGCCTATCCACGGTTGGTTTTACAGTGGTCTCGTTGTGTCTTAAATAGTCCTTGGCTATGCCGACTCGGGGACACTTCGTATGTCATGTGCACTGCCTTGTACATGATGGTGCTGTACGATCGAGCCCGTCTAGGCCCCACCACGAAAACTTCGGACGAAATCTCTATCATATGTTTGTTCCGGCTTATTCTGCAAGCCAATCCTTTTGTTTTTGTTTTGAGTTGTGGTATTCGAGTTGCTTCGAAGTCAAATGTTGATTCCATACCTTTTCCTAAGCGGTGTTCTCATACCTCGATGTGAATACTAATCCTTCTCGATCATCGAGTTTGTCATGTCAATCCTTTTTAACCAGTGTGCTTCTCTTCAAGTGGATCCGATCATTGCAATATCCGCAAGATCAAGTATCATTTCTTCTCAACGGTGTTTGTTTTCATCCGTCTTCAAGTTGTCTTTGTTTTCCCACCCTCCCTCCCTTGTTTTCTTCAAGGATTCAGATTTCTTAATCAAGTATCCTTTTATTCTTGCGAAGTCTCACCATTCTTTTTTTGTCAATGTTCATATCCGGTGATTCTCAGGAAGATACTAATGGAGCTTCAAGTTATCATTATTCGTTCCTTTTCTTCTCCGGTGGTTTCAATTCATGCTTTGTTGAGTATATCCTTTCCTCATTTCAATGCTTTTCTCATGCCAGTACAATTCTTAATCGTTTCACCTCTCGTTATTCTATTGTCCCGGAGTGCTCAAGATGTCTCAGAAGGCTCGTCTTTTTATTCAAGATCAGTGCAGTCTATTTTGAGGATGTTATCTCATTCAAGCCATTTAATTCAACCGGTGCAATCTTCTTTTCAAGCTATCCTCCAATGGTGTTTCTTTTGAGTGGGCCCTAACCCACAGGTCTTTTCCCAGGATCTTACCTGACTCTTCTTATTTTACCGGAGCTATCCTCAAAATTCTTTTCCAAGTTTGTCGCAAGAATGAGTTATCATCAGCCATATGTATTTCTCCAAGATCTTCCAAATTCTTTTCATCATTGGTTCAACCTTTCCAATTCTAATTCCAGAGTGCCTCTACAATTATTGGTGGTGTTTCTCGTCGTCATTCTTAGATTTTGAAGACTGAAGAACATTTTCTCCTCAATCTGCCCCATTCTCTTCAAGATTCGTGATTCTAGCTCGTTGTCATCCTCTCATAATTGTTTTCGATCGTGAGATTTCTTTTCACCTATCCGGAGCATTTCATGAGTTGTTTTCATCTCTTTCCTCCGAAGGCCATCACTTCAAAATAATTAATCATTCCAGCTTTCAGCTCGTGTACTCCAAACCCTACCGGTGCATCGTTCAAGTGATCTCTAATCAGCTCGTGATCTCTTCGTTCTCATATATCTAAATTCTGTCAAGTATCTTCATTCATTCTCTAATTTTTTTTTGTTGTTTCTTTATCTTTTCTACGTTCATTTTCAATTCTACCGGTGGTTCGTTGAAGATTTTCCAAAGTTTGCGCTATATATCTCCTCAATCCTCTTTCAAGAAGAATAAGTAGTATGCCAAATCCATTGCTTGTCATCAATTTAATTGGTGAAGGATACGCTTAACATAGTTCTTATTCTTGCTTCATCGAGTAAATTCAATTCCTTATTCCGGAGGTTCTTCATATCACATTCTCGGTTCGAAATGCTTTAACTTTTCTTTTTCCCGGAGTTCCAAGCTCTCATCATCATGAAGCTCCATTTAATCATCGCAAGTCTTCACCTTGTGTTTTCTACTTCTCTTTCATTTCGAATTGATCATTTCTTTTATTACCGGAGTTCTTCATGGAGGCTCTACATGATGGTTCATCAAGGATTTAATTCCTTCTCCAAGTGTCCATTGAGATTCTTTTCGGAGGAGCTCAAGCATTCTTCATCTTGCAATCCGGAGTGCAATTCTTTCTTACGTATCATTGGAGGTGGTATTATGTCATTCTTGAAAAATTTGAGTTCATGTTTCATGATTCACAAGTTATCAAGAATGAGGTAGTTTAAATCCATCAATCTCGTCATTGGAGTTATCTTGGGTTATATTTCACCTAAAGCTTTCCCTAAGGATTGTTGCTATTTATGGTGCTTATAAATGACCCAAGTTCTTCATTTATCCTCCCGGTGAAATAAGTTTCTCGTCTCCTTGTTGATATCAATCCAATCTTGTTTTCGTTAGTGGCAGAATTTCACCTTAAGTTTTGAGATGTTTTCCATAAGCCCACAACAAACTTATTCTTTTCGTTGTTGATTTCCCAACAACTCCTTTTCAATCCTTCTTTTCAAGCATGCTTTTCAAATTCAATTGTCGAAGAATTGTCTTTTCTTTCTCCGTTCTCGTATGCTAACGATCTACCTTTTTTTTCTTTCATTCCGAAGGCATTGTGAAGTTGCTCTCGTCGTCCTATCATCTCGTTTTGCCAAGATCATGTTCTTTCCTTTTTGCTTATCTTTTCAAGTTCTTCCCATTAAATCAACTTTTGCCCCCTTCTCAACTGGAGTGCCGTCTGAAATCGTTCTTACCCATTGTGCCATTCTTTCATTAGTTCCGGAGGCAGTGTGTTGTTGATTTCATCAAGTATCATTCAATCATCCCAAGTTCATATGCAATTCTTTCCATTCAGTCAGAGTGTTGTCCAAATTATATCATTCTTTCTCTTCTCTATCTTGTTTTAACCGGAGTCGCATCCAAGTGCTTTCATTTTGTCAAGGTCTTATTATTTCCTTTCATTCCAACCAGAGTGTTGTCGTAATTGATCCTTATCGTTCCATGTAAATCTCATTTCAGTCGGAGTGCTCGCATGTACCTATTGTCCATTGTAACACTTTTCTTATGTCTTTAAACCTACAAGGGTCTAGTAAGGTTCCTTGTTCCTCTTCTCTAATGGAGGTTTCAACTTTGTTCACCTTCGTTGTATTCTTTTCTTGAATTTGTTCAACCTCGCAAGGTTCTTTGGTTTCACTCAATTGTTAAAGAAGCAACTTAGTTTTACCTTTTCTCTTCCTCTTCCTTTTTCCTCCGTTGCCATCCCTAGGATCTCGGGTCGAGATCCTCTCATAGTGGTGGAGTGTTGTGACGCCCCGAGACCGATGTGCCAGGTGTCTTCCAGTTATTTGCTGACGTTGTCATGTCATTTTTCTTGCGTGTTGCATCTTTTCATGTCATCATGTGCATTGCATCATCATGTTTTAAAACATGCATTCGTCCGGGTTCTCCGAGTTCTCTCCGTTGTCCGTTCTGAGTCCAGCCACACTTGCATGCGCCCACGGCATGTCCGAAATATTATTTTATAAGTGGCCATAAAATGTTCTCGAAATGGGTTGAAACTTGGCATGCAGTGTTGTTATAGTGTAGATAGACCGCCTGTCAAGTTTCATCGCATTCGGACTTTGTTTGATAGCCCAACCGTTAAACTATAGCGGCAGTATAGCCGGTCTATCGTCGGACATTTTCGGTCTCCCGAAACTGCTGTCGGGCCCTCTCTCTCTTCTCTCCTCTTAGCCTCGCCACAGTCCACCTA
The DNA here is from genome assembly GCF_018294505.1 of Triticum aestivum. Classification (NCBI taxonomy): domain Eukaryota; kingdom Viridiplantae; phylum Streptophyta; class Magnoliopsida; order Poales; family Poaceae; genus Triticum; species Triticum aestivum. The sequence goes on along the minus strand of NC_057794.1, from coordinate 71,430,461 downwards.
CGCCCATGCCTACCCTCTCTACACAGTGCATTGAACCCCTCGCGCGCGTCCGGAAGTTGTCCCGAACCCGACCCGGGGAGTCGTCACTGTTGGGTCCGGATCATCCCCAAACATCTACAAAACATCTCCGTTTTGTTAATTGGGCTCCCTAGCTATTTTATCCGCGATCGTCCGATTGCGATCGTAGGGATGAGGTAGCCCCTAACCTAGTCTGTGAGGTATATATATACTCCACTCCTAGTCTATTTGGACAAACCCTGAAAATTAGGACCATTGTCCCATCCCACCGCTGCCAGCATCTCCCACCTCGGGATCCTCCCCAAATCCAAAAATCCTCCTCGAATTTCTAACCGGACCAACCCCCTCGTCGCCACCAAATTCCACCCGCAGGCAGCCGCCACTCCTCTCCTCGATCTCCTCCAACCCAGCCTCCCCCGTTCTCTCTTCGGTGTTGTTCCTCCTTGACCGTGCCTCCCCGTCCCGTTGTTGCTCGCAGGGAGCCATGGCCGTCGACCACCAAAGCAGCAACAGTCCCTTGATCCAGCGCCGCCGTCCCTTGTGCTAGCCAGCACCCTTGCTCCGCCTCCCGCTAGTGAGATCGACCACCGGAGCCCCTCTAGGAGAGACCCTCCACTGCAGATGAGCCCCGCCGCTCGCTCCCTTCCTCCTGTCGGTCTTCTTCTTCCTCCTTGGCCCATGATGAGCCACCCACATCCCAGCGCCCCTCCTTTGTCCTTACCTATTGGGCTGCTCAGATTCGGCCCGTTTCTTTTTTCCTGCGGAAGAATTTCCTAATTTCCAATGCATGCATAATTACAGGAGGATGCCATTATTTTATTTTGCTCACAAGTAAATAACCATGCATTGGATTAAAACACACTTAATATGAAACTTGCTTAGAATTTCAACTAGTTTCATAATATGTCTTTTTCATCCATGTCTAAAATGTTTAAAATGTTGTTTGTTTAAATTTGCTCAAATGTCATGTTGAAATGATTTAATCCATAACTTAATAACGTAGCTCGGTTTTAAATAATCCTTATATGTAAATGGGGTGGAAAAATGCCTAGTTCAAGATGGTGTACTTGTTTTGCATGTTTAATAACTCTAAAATTGTGTTTAGGGCATAACAGTACCAAACCTTAAAATATGCATATGGGGTTTTACCGGAATTGTTGTTGTTGTTTCTGGCCTCATTTAAACTTGCTTAAATGTTTAGTTTGCTTATGCTTCACCCCTTGCCATGCTAAACAACATTTAATAGTGTTGAGTACCTAAATGAGATTGAACTAAATAATGGGATGTCGTGTTTTGTCAATATGCATCCCGATGCACTTTGAGCTCCACTTAATTTGTAGGATTGTTTGTGCATTTTTGCCTTGCCATGCCTCATTAAACCGGACATGCATCATACTTGTTTGCGCATTGTGCCATGCTTATATGATGATTGTTTACTATGTTGTTTGCCTTCTTTCCGGTGTACTTCTTCTCGGTAATCCGGTAACGTTGTGTTTGTGAGGATCCACTCGACAACTTCCGTTTGGCTTCTTCATGGACTCGTTCTTCTTCCTTACGGGATCTCAGGCAAGATGACCATACCCTCGAAATCACTTCTATCTTTTCTTGCTAGTTGCTCACTCTTTTGCTATGCCTATGCTGCGATACCTACCACTTGCTTATCATGCCTCCCATATTGCTAAGCCAAGCCTCTAACCCAGCTTGTCCTTGCAAACCATTGTTTGGCTATGTTACCGCTTTGCTCAGCCCCTTTTATAGTGTTGTTAGTTGCAGGTGAAGATTGGAGTTTGTTCCATGTTGGAACATGGATATTTTGTTGGGATATCACAATATCTCTTATTTAATTAATGCATCTATATACTTGGTAAAGGGTGGAAGGCTCGGCCTTATGCCTAGTGTTTTGTTCCACTCTTGCCGCCCTAGTTTCCGTCATATCGGTGTTATGTTCCCAGATTTTGCGTTCCTTACGCGGTTGGGTTATAATGGGAACCCCTTGACAGTTCACTTTGAGTAAAACTCCCCCAGCAAGGCCCAACCTTGGTTTTACCATTCGCCACCTAGCCTTTTTCCCTTGGGAGTCGCGCATCCCAAGGGTCATCTTTATTTTTAAACCCCCGGGCCAGTGCTTGTCTAAGTGTTGGTCCAACCCAGAGCACCGTGCGGGGCCGTCCCTTGGCAACTTGGGTTACGTTGGCTCCCGTACGCTTAGCTTATCCGGTGTGCCCTGAGAACAGGATATGTGCAGCTCCTATCGGGATTTGTCAGCACAGCAGGTGGTCCTGCTGGACTTGTTTTACCATTGTCGAGGATGCCTTGTAACCTGGATGCCGAGCCTGATCGGATTGTCTTGGGAGAAGGAATATCCTTCGTTGACCCTGAGAGCTTGTGACGGGCTAAGTTGGGACACCCCTGTAGGGATTTGAACTTTCGAAAGCCGTGCCCGCGGTTATGGGAAGATGGGAATTTGTTAATGTCCGGTTGTAAAAAACCTGAAGTTTATCTTAATTAAAATACATCAACCGCGTGTGTAACCGTGATGGTCTCTTCTCGGCGGTGTCCTGGAAGTGAACACGATGTTGGAGTAATGCTTGACGTAGGTTGTTCTAGGATCACTTCTTGATCATAGATTCTCGACCGTGCTTTACCTTCTCTTCTCGCTCTCATTTGCGTTGTTAGCCACCAAATATGCTAGTCGCTTGCTGCAGCTCCACCTCATACCTTTTCCTTACCTATAAGCTTAAATAGTCTTGATCGCGAGGGTGTGAGATTGCTGAGTCCCCGTGACTCACAGATACTTCCAAAACTAGCTTGCAGGTGCCGAGGTTACCATGCAGATGACGCAACCAAGCTCAAGGAGGAGCTCGATGAAGATCTTGTCCTTTGTGTTGTTTCATTCTAGTTGATCAGTTGTGGAGCCCAGTCGGGACGATCGGGGATCTGTGTCGCTTTTGGGGTAGTCTTCTTTTATGTTGGTTCCGTAGTCGGACCTTGATTGTATCTGGATGATGTAATGCTTTATTCATGTATTTGTGTGAAGTGGTGATTGTAAGCCAACTATGTATCTCTTTCCCTTATGTATTACATGGGTTGTGTGAAGACTACCTTACTTGCGACATTGCTTTCAATGCGGTTATGCCTCTAAGTCGTGCTTCGACACGTAGGAGATATAGCCGCATCGAGGGCGTTACATGGATGGCAGCGGAATGTACTAGATATAGACCACATCCACTACGCTGCAATGGATGGCTACCTTTGCTTCAATATCTACAAGGGTTGGATGAAGAGCAATAGCCAAGTGTGCGGTTCAAGCAAAGAAGTATCGACCAAGAGGGAGAGGAACAAGGAAGAATTCGAGGACGTGGACGAGGACTCCGAGTAAGGTGGCAACGTCGTTGCTCATGGTGGTTCTAAACTTCTAATGTAGTGTCTACCAGATTAGTTGCATAGTTTAATTTTAGGTGTGCTTAGTTTAATTTGACGGGTGTGTTGTGCTGAGCCCCCAGCAGAACTATGTTATGTTTCTTCTCGTTACTTTAACTCTTCAGTATGTACATACTACTAGTATTTCTTTAATAGAATTTAGCACCCCAATTAAGCATGTACTAGCTTTTTTAATTGTACTATATGCATAATTTGGCGACGAGCGCTCTCTATATGTACCACCTTTTTTTTAATTTCAATTTTTGCTCCATGGCGCAATCCATCGTTAGTACTACTGTACAAAAGTATACATTTTTTAAAAGGCTAGAGTACTGTTCATCACATATATAGCCAGTTAAATTCTCAACCTAGAATGACATGCATGCCATGTAGTAAACCGATACGGAGGAAGTATAGTAAAAATGAGGTGATTTTACCGAGCGATCGGCGGGGGGGGGGGGGGGGGGGGGCATGGCCTGTTATGCGGTCCCACGTGTCATGATGTACCAAGGCAATGCGCATGTCCCTCTTGAGGCAGAAGCAATACTACGTGGTTTGAGATGATGGCGGACCAAAGTGTGAAATAATGGTTGCTTCGTTCATCTGGGAAGGTGCGTCATTGTGATTTGACGTCTCATTGCTCATTACTACTACTGGGCCGGTACGAGTGGGGTGCGCCCCCCTGCTGTTTTGCACTGTTATTTGGTGCTTGACACGTCGACCCGGTTGCTATATGTCCCACATGTCAGTGACAGGAAGTACATAATTCATGAAAGGAAGCGTCAGCGGAGGAGTATACTACAGAATTCATGAAAGGGAGTGACTTAGTTTTGGAAAAATCTGTTTTTATGGAGTACGTACCCACTAGCGTTTATAGGGCTCATCTAAAAAACATTCATTTTTCCGTTTGATAAGTCTCAATTCTACTATACTAGTAGTAGTACCATTACATGTTGGATTTTGAGGTGCGTTAGATCACCCGACGCAAGCAGTGTCAAGAGGAAACTAACCAATGCATGTACAAGTTCATGGAAATTTAGTGGTCATTCATGCATTCGTTCTAATTAATGCCTCGGTAAACATAACTTCTTGAGAAAAACGAGCATACTAATTACTTGTGCAAACTACGAAATTAATTCGACCACTCACCGTCTACCTTGGTTGGAGAGATTATGAAATTGAGCCATAAACTGGAAAGGAGGGAGTAGTAACTTTTGTCTCGATTACTATTTGTGGCCTTGTATAGATGCAAAATGTATTTTTTTATAGTGGCCTTGTATAAGTAAATGGAGGGAGTACTAACCAAAGTACGTAGTAGGGACGAGGAGTAAACAGAGGGAGTAGTAAAATTTTCTCCTCATGCTGCGAGCCATCGCGCGCGTGGGCGAGGGATCGGGCGTAAAGGCGTACATTAGTAGTAGTAGTACTACTACTACTCGTAAGCAAGCTTCACCTCATCCTGTGAGCCACCACGCCCGTGGGCGGGGGAGACGGTGTACTAAGCAAGCTTCTCCTCGTTATGCGAGTTGACGGGACACATCAAAAGTACTGCAGTGTATAGAGCCTTGCCTCTAAGGTAGGCCCCACATGGTTTGCCTCTTTTTTTAATTTAACATAACGCGTCAAGTCGCAATTTGTTTGTTCACCCGTGGTAGACGATCCTCCCTCCACCAAGTGGACAACCAGTACACTTGCCAAATTACCATGTGGGCTGCCTTTTTCGTACAGAAATGAGCTCCATCGTGTACCCGCGCGGGTGTGGTTGGGAAAGAGATGGGAGTACGTGCGCTGTGCGTGCACCTCTTCTCTTTGTGCACGTCCCCACCTACGTGGGTGTGTGTGAGAGAGATACAAACCTAGACATAATGCGCCGTCCATCCCCATGCCTCCGCCCAGTCCGACCACCAGTCACCACCACGCCCCACTCCTCCTCACCTTATCTCTCATCTTTCTCCCTGCATTTTTATATACAAGGGGTCACTATCAAAATTACAATTTACAGATATACAAGGCCACTAACACTAATTGATGCAATATCGATGATGTTTGCCTCGTGGTACTAGCAAAGGAGGACATTAATTATCCCTTGCATGCATGCGGGAGTTTGTAAAAAAATGCATCTTGATGTTCCGTGTAATGCACGGGCATCTTGCTAGTCCATGAAAACAACACATGGAAAAATTCCACGGCGAACGAGGGATTTGAATCTGTTGGGAGGGGTTGTTTGGATCTTGCCTGGGGTAGCCAAAATATTGGCGACCCTTTTGTCCACCGGTGGCTTTGCCACCGATGAACGAGGAATGGCTCGGGTGCTCATGCTGTCATGCATCCTCCAGCGCGCACGTTGGAGACGAGCTCGCACGAGCTGTGTTTTTTTCTCCCACAACACCGCCCGAGCTGCCCACAGACCGACCGGCGACCTGCAAATTACACCATCCAACCATAGCCGCACACATTATGACAGCAACTCAACCAACTGGACAAAATTCACGCAAACACATAGACAAACTGATATTTCACATAAACAACGACAGAAATCATATAAAATACCGGATTTCCATACAAACATGACGGATTTCATTACATTTAAATGAACTACGCGGTGCTAGTTCTGGACAGCACAAGTATATAATACCTGGCCTAAATGGTCGCCCGCCGATCGATTTGTGTTCCTCATGTCCGGCAGCACGATCAGCGGACTGCCGGGAGCCCTAGAGGTATATGCTTCAGCGCAAAGGATGGCTCGCTTCCCCACTGCCCAACTGATATCATTGGCTGGTGCCGAGGATGATGGTGGCCAGCACCGGTTCGAGTTCATCACCGGCCACTACTTCGCCATGGCCGACACTGGCTTGAGTTCATCCTAATATTCCCCTCTTCCATAGAGCCCATGCGGGGTCGACGAAGGTCCTCGCAACAAAAGGATATGGCAAGACACCTGCTGAGTACGCCGACGTCGCCTCCGCAGTGTTTTACTTCTCCTCGATGATGGCGGCGGACGCGGATGCGCTGGCCACCGACTCGTCACTCTCCGCGCACCCGGCTTCTGTCGCTGCTTGCATGGCCCGGCCGCCGGCATGGGAGTCTTGGCCACAGAAATGGGAGACGCGGTATGAGGCGGTGGCATGGACGGCAGCAACGACGCCCGTGCGCCGCTCCTCATCGAGCTGGCCTGGAGCGGCGAGTTGCTGAACCGCGCGCCGGCTAGGGGCGACAACTGGCTTCGTCGGGCGAGGGGAGGGAGGTGGATCAGCAAGCTTCATAGCTCGTATCCGGCGGGCTACCCAGCTGGCTTGGATGCGGAATAACTACTCTTCGTAAGCCATTGTAAGAGTGGACAAAATGGTGGAGGAGATAGGGGAGCGGCGGAGGTGTGTGATTCTTGGCTGGAGTTTGGCCTCGTTTAAATAGGAGATTAAATAGATGGTGGATGGGAGGAGCTCGGATGGCGTTACGTTTAACGCCGGCCCGGTCATGAACGGACGTGTGTCCAGAGTGGGTTTCTCGGCTTCCACACGGGCGAGTTTCATGGAGGCGTTTGAATGCGGCAGGGAGGCGTGTTCAGCCGGGCATGCCGCGAGTGGCGCCCTCGACTCTGACCTAGGACACCGCGCAGTTCTTCCACTGACGTGTGGGCTCTTTGGGTGCATGGCCTGCATGTCAGTGACCCAACGCAGGCAACGCACAACAGATGAACCTTTGGTGGGCCAGGGCCGTCAGAAGCGGGCATTTCATAAACCGATGATTGTTCATTGAATGTGACGTCATCTTTTTCATGTAGATAAGCCTACTATGTTGATAGCCCCTTCGATACATTGTGATTCATAAAGACCGCTGCAAACATCAATGTTCTGCTTATCACAGATAAGATTGATTAATACCCGTAAAAATCCATGTCCTTAACAAAGGGTGCATGCACGTATAGGTTTAGCGTGTGTCTTGTGTCGTGTGTTGTGTGCATGCAGGCGTGCAAGTGTTGAGTGCGTGCAAGGGTACATTTCAGTGTTGCATGCATGGGTGCGTAAGTGCATGTGTACGTGTCAGTGTTGCACGCCAGCATGCGTGCGTGTGTACGTGTCAGTGTTGCACGCCTACATGCGTGCGTGTCTTGCGTGCGTGCATGTGTACGTGCGGGGTGAGGCTACACGTTAGTCGACTGAGTTTTTCATCTCTGATCATTAGATTTTCCAGTCGTTGGATACGAAATCAAGGGCCTCCAGTTTATCATCAAACTCCACCCCCTTGAGCCGCCAGCCACCACCGGCCGAACCGCCAGCCCCCGCCGCCGGCGGCCGGCCCGCCCTCCCCGAAACCACTCCCCACCGCCGGTCTGCCGCCGCACCGGCCATCCCTCTAGCCCCCTGCGCCGAGCTTTTTCTATGGGGATCCCCACCCCACCGCCCAATGAACGCCCCCAACCGCCGGTGACTGCCAACCAGAGGTCTCACAACTTCGAACACCCACCGACCACTAATTTATTACCATTTATGTCCTTCATATACGCGCTAACGGGTGGGCCCTATGGTAATGTGCGCTGCTGAATGTGGACCATCTGACTGGTCAATTGATCGTGTTATCAACAAATTACGGAGCTGTATGGTGAGCCAGTGACCGTATGATCACCCTAAAATGTACTCCTATTTTATTAACATAGTACATACTCAAACTACCATTTCTTTCTTTCATATACGGGCTGACAGGTGGGCCCCACGGTTACACGCCCCGATGGTGCAACACTAGTTGCGCCGCGCGGAACGTTTGACTGGTCAATTGATTATGCCATCAACAAAATACGGAGTTGTACGGGTGAGCCAGTGACCGTATAATCATGATATGTATTTGTTTAATACGGTACAGATGCAAGGGCTCATATATACGCGCAAGCACTCACCGCTATAAGCGCACACGCGCGAACCCTACCCCTATGAGCACCTTCGAGAGAGTGGGCCAGCATATATGATCTTGAGATTTACGAAGTCACCATAGGTGCCTCGTAGTTGAGTGGAACGTCTCCTCCCACTGAACGTACATCGCCGGAAAATACTGAAATTAACACAAGATAAATGCGAGCACCGGGACTTTAACCTTGGTGGGCTCGAGAAACCACTGTCCTCTAACCATCCAACCACATGTTGGTTAGCACGACAAAATGTATGTGGTGACTGTGATGAGCTTATTCTGAAGTCCAGTGACCATATCGTGCTTTCGCTTCAAATACAATGACCGTAAGTGTCGTCAACAAAATACGGAGCACGCATCAAATGCAAAGTCCGTCAGTGTCATCAACAAAATATGGAGACGTATCGTGAGCTAGATACCGTTGTACTATTGTATATGCTTATTTTCTTAGTGGCCGATTGCGTGTGTGGTGTGGTGGGCACATCATTTCTAGTTGTGGTGGGTCAACATGAAGACTCATGGGTCGGTTCCATCCTGCGCCACATATAGGTTGGACCGAGACGTGTTATACGAAGACCCATGTGGAGGACTCGGCGTACAACACGAAGCTACCAGAGTCGCGGAGGACTCTATCCCCACTAGTGATAAGCCGACTATATATGATTTGTAACCCTAGGCCCTTAGTATGTTATACAAGCTTGGGGGCTAGTTCGTCGATAGTATACACACACGCACAATGCCTGGTATTCACGTGTACTTTGTACACACCCCTATCACTAATATACAGTACCAGGAGTAGGCTCTTTCTTCAACTGCAAGGGTCCGATCCGAACTAGGGTAAAACTTTGCCTCGTATTACCATCCAGCCTAACAGCCAGGGATATCCTACCGAATGATATGATGAAATCATATCTGCCAACTACTAAGAGAGAGGTGTGTCGGGGGGGGGCAATGTGTGCGAGAGAGGCCTAAAGATAATGTGCGTGCGGGAGACACGTAGGCACATATATGTGCGTATAGAGGGCTAGTAGAGACCGTGCATGTGTATATATGCATGTGAGAGAAATAGTGTTTTCCAACTGAGATTAGTGAAAAGAGTGGTACATAGTAGTCAGAAAGAGAGAGAGAAACAGAGAGAGCATGTGCGTGAGACACCCCGACACCCTGAGAGAGATTGTGAGCATGTGTGAAAGAGAAATGCCGATGCATATAAAGTGTGTGCACTTATGCGTTAGATAGAGAGATATATAACGCGTTTGTGAGAACGGGGCGAGGCATAGTGCATCTACGTGTAAAAGGCGGTTCTACGCATTAAATTAAAATATAAATGGCATTATTATTTTTGGATGAGATCATGAATTTTGCAAATTGCGTATGACGAAAATCGGTCTATCAGACACCCATACTCTATTGAATTCTAGCATGTGCATGTGTTTATTTCATATTATCGATCCATAGAGTGAGAGCGGTTTGAAATACAGGCAATGGATGCTTTTGCAATTCATATATAAACATTAATTAGTGCACTCCATGTTGTTAGTGTGAAGCACTTTATACATTTGTCACTTGCATGGATACATTCCAAATTGCTAGCTACGAAATAGAATACATGTCGAATTCAACATAAAGGGGGTTTCGAAGATTCGAATTCATAGGAAGTGCATTCATCTATTTGAACCCGAGATAATGGCATTTGTAAATCAGATGTAAAAGGGGGCATCAATCTTTGTTGTGAGTTTGAACATGCTATATATATTCATACGCATATCTAACTTTTTTTTGCAACCAAGGAGATTATATCTGGAACCATGCTTGAACTGAGGTAAGTTGCATATTTTTTAATATATACTCGTGTACAATGTATATTCAAATGTACCCCCTCCACTCCAAAATAATCGTAGCTTTAGGATTTCAAGAGTAAAGATTTGTGAAGTTTGACAAATCCTGAAAGTTCAATTCAAGAGAACCGAAAACGTTAATGCTTCTGCTCCCAAATTTTGAACGAAGCGCCAAATAGGCCTCTGGTCACCCGAAACCGCGCGAGACTAATGTTTTGGTGGTCGGAAATTACTGTCCTGACTCTGGCCCGTGTATCCTATCGGCCCGATGTCCAAAGGTCTAAACCGGGGTAGGTTTGTAACTTCACCAAGACGCCAGTCTCAACCGCCTCCGAGAAGCATTCATACGCCGTGGGCGCCTACCCATGCGCTCGGCCGAAATCTATCCCGCCCACATTTGGGACACCTGACATGACTGTCCTACCCCCAACCCGCATTATGTCCGAAATTTTAGACGGGGGCAAAGTTTGTAAATTTCCCCAAATTTCAAACAAGCGCGTCTCAAACCGAAACATTGTTCCCCCTTAGTTCCCCGCCTCCCTCCGTTTCCCCATTCATACTCCGTGGGCACGAAAACGCCCTCTCCACCAGCCGCGAAACCCCAGCCTCCTCCATCCTCCACCCCATAGAGGCCAATCCACCACCGCCCTCCTCCATCACGCCGGAGCCGGTACCCCGACGTCGTCGTCCAACGCAACCGCAACCGCAACGCCCTCAAGGACTTAGCAGCTGAAGCCGAGGCAGAGCTGCCTCCATGACGCCAACGCCGACGTGCGCCGTACCAGAACCACTCCGACCACGCCGTCCTGCGCCTCACTGCTGCGGCTCCACTATCGCAACTGTCCACTGCACTGGAGCTTTTCCCACTACGCCATTGTTCGCCGCCTCGGATCTGCTTCCCCGCCGTCGACAGACGGCCACCGCACCACACTCAACAACTTGGCCATGGGTTCATCCAAGGCTGCACCGTCCTCCACAACTTCTTTCCGGCGAACAAGAAGAAGATCGTTGGAAAAACAGAAGGAGGACACGGCACTGCCGGTAGAAAGAGGTACTCATCTTCCCTTATTCGTGCAAATCTTACGTCTCCGCTCACACCGTATTCATCCCGCGAAAGAAACTAGTTGAGAGCTTTTTACTGCATCTTCTTCGTGATACTAAATGCACAAGGTTTCCTCCCTTTTACTATTTCACCTTTGCTAGAGGTCAGTAGCCCACCTGGATTTCAATTCAGGGTCAGTCGAACCGCAATTAAAAGAAGCAGCACCCGCTTAGGCGCGCGGAGCACCTAGTCCGCCTGTTCCCCGGGGAAGCGATGCATCGGTGTCTATCATAGGGGTGTGGGGCGCAGGAGCTGCTTGCGCCCGATCTGGAGGTCGGCGGGGCTTGAATGGATGACCGGGGGGGGGCGGTGCCAAGCACGGCGGTGCGGTGAGGTCGAGGGGAGGGCGCAGGCAGGGGAGGAATACTGGGTCGATGGTCACTGGCGTTTCGAGGAAGATCGTCAACACTGACTGGCTGGAGGTAGATGAAGGCGATTTGTCTGTTCTTTGTACATTGACGGTGCAAAAAAATGGACTGACCTATTTGCTTTCAGTCGACTGTTATTTTCATAGAATCCTGTAGTAATTTAGTGTGCCATGCATGTTGTAGAGCTATCATATGTCTCCCGTCATTTATTTCTCACCGACCTGCTATCTGCTAACTTTACACTATACTAATTGTGCACACACTTCACCCATACTCACACTATTGTTTTTTTATGCATGGGTATTTCAGACTATGACGCAGTGTTGATGAATGCAGAAAAGAAAAGACAGAAGTCGCTCTAGTGTAATTCGAAGATAAGCACTAAGCATTTCAGTGCTCTAATGGGTGTAGTGTCCGCAGTTGGAGATAGTAAACATAGCTCTGCAGTTGGTGATCTCAATTGCCACACACAACCATCCCAGGTGCTTGCTTTAACTTCGCGCTGTCAAATGTGTTTGCATGTTGTATATGGTCTCTAGCTTGTATTGCTTCCAATTTGGTTAAATTGCATCTGCTTACTTTACACATTATACCTTTGATAATGACACGCCTTCCTATTTTTGATACATACTACATATGTCTATTAACCATGTTCGTACATCAAACTAATGCTCTTTTGTATCCCTCGTCAATCACTTATGATGAGACAGTCACCCGAGTGGGTTACTGTGAGACGCCCTACTCGTTTAAAGAGTGCAGTGTCATCCTCCCCACATGATTCTCAAGAAACAGCAAGGCTAAATGAAGATAGTCAACGTAGCTCTCTAGTTGATCACCACAATTCCCCCACACCACCGTTGCAAGTGCTTGCTCTTACTTGGCAGTGTGATATGTGGTTGCGTGTTGCATATGGTGTCTACCTTGTAATGCTTCTAATTAGGGTAAATTGCATCTGCTTAGTTAACACATTATACCTATGAATATGACATGCCTTCCTATTTTTGTTACATACTACGTCTTTCTATTAAACACGTTCTTACATCAAACTAATTTTCTTGTGTATCCCTCATCAATGCTCCTAATTTGTTAAATTGCATCTCCTTAGCTTACACATTATACATGTGAATATGACACACCTTCCTGTTTTTCCTACATACTACATCTGCCTATCACACCATGTCCTTACATCAAACTACTGTTCTTGTGTATCCTGCGTCTATCCCTTATGATGAGACAGTCACGCGCGTGGGTTAATATGAGACGCAATACTCTTATAAAGAATGCAATTTCATCCTCTCCACATGATTCTCAAGAAACAACAAGCCTAAATGAAGATATTGAATGTAGCTCTGTACCTGAAGACCGCACTTCCCCTACACCACCATCACAAGTGCTTGCTCTAACTTCGCAGTGTGATATGTGGTTGCATGTTGCATACGGTGTCTATCTTGTAATGCTTCTAATTAGGGTAAATTGCATCTGCTTAGTTTACACACTATACCTGTGAATATGACATGCCTTCCTATTTTTGGTACACACTACATCTATGTGTTAACCTTGTTCTTACATGAAACTACATCTCTTCTGTATCCTGCATCAATCACTTACGACGAGTCACCTTTATTCATTGCATATTGCATATTATTTCTAGCCTGTTGCCATGTATTGCTTCTAGTTTGGTCAAATACATTTGTTAGGGCACCCTTTTAATTTGGCAGAGTGATATTGGTTTCATCTTTCATATGGTTTCTAGCTTGCATCGATTCTAACAACTTCAAGCACCTTGTGCTTAGTTTACACTTTATACATCATACATGTCAATATGTCACACCGTCCTATTTTTCATATATATTCCATCCTCCTACCTGAAGAGGAAATTTTATTCCTTTTTCTTGTGGGTTTGACTTGACAAAGCAAAATCAAGAAAGAGGAAGGAAAAGAGTAAGGAAGGCGATGATGGTGGTCCTCTGCAGCAACGTAAATGGAGCATCGGTACCGATTCTCCTTGTACTGATAATGCATTACAAGGTCCAAGTCTCCACTCCCCTACTCCACCATCCAAGGTGCTTACTCTAACTTGGCAGTGTGATATCTGGTTGCATGTTGCATATGGTGTCTAGCTCGTATTGCTCCTAATTAGTGTAAACTGCATCTTCTTAGCTTACATGATTCATATGAATATGACATGCTTTCCTGTTTTTGGTACATACTATATCTGTCTTTCACACAATGTTCTTACATGAAACTACTCTTCTTGTGTATCCTGCATCAGTCATTTATGATGGGACACCTTTAAGTTGTCAGTGTGATATTAGTTTGCGTCTTGAATATGATTTCTAGCATGTATTGCTTCTAGTTTGATGAACGCCACCTATGACGAGACAGTTTTAACTTGGCAGACTGATATTGATTACACCTTCCATATGGTGTCTTGCATTGTTTCTAATTTGTTGAAGTGCCTTCTTCTTAGTTACCACATCATAGGTGTGAATATGTCAAGCCGTCCATTTTTTCGTACATATTCCATGCTCGTATCATGACTTTGCCTTTCATCAGAGTAGTGTTCGTCAGTATCATGCATGAATGAGTTCTGAAGAGCGAATGATATTCCTTTTTCTTGTCGGTATGACCTCACAATGCAAAATAAATAAAGCTGAAGGAAATTGGCAAGGCATTGGATGATGGTGGTCCTTCGGAGCAACTCAAACAGGGGGTCTCCACAGATTCTACTCTGCCATCCTCCCAACAAGATTCTCAAGACAACACAAGGCTGGACAGTCAACGTAGCTGTGTATATGATGAGCACATATCCCCTACTCCACCATCACAGGTGCTTGCTCTAACTTGACACTATTATATGTGGTTGCATGTTGCGTATGATGTCTAGCTTGTATTGCTTCTAACTTGAATTGCATATGCTTACTTTACACATAATGCCTGTGAATATGACATGTGTTCCTGTTTTTAGAACATACGTGTACATGATGAGCACATCTCCCCTACTCCACCATCACAGGTGCTTGCTCTTACTTGGAACTAGTATACGTGGTTGCGTTTTCCGTATGATGTCTAGTCTGTATTGCTTCTGATTATGTTAAATTGCATCTGCGTAGCTTACAACTTATACCTACAACGATCACTTACCCATAAGACACATTTAACTTGGGACTGTGATGTAGGTTGCATCTTGCATTGTCTTCTAGCTTGTACTGCTTCTAATTTCTTGAAATGGCACTTACGATGAGACACTTTTTACCTGATAGAGTGATATTGGTTGCATGTTCATATGGTGCCTAGCTTTCATTTCTTCTAATTTTGTTGAAATGCCTTCCACTTACTATTTTTTCATACATATTCCATCCTCCTATCGTATGTGTGAATATGAAATGCTGTCTTTTTTTGTATATATTCCACCCTCCTATCATGCGCTTGCCTTACATCAAAGTAGTGTTCGTCTGTATCATGCATCAACTAGTTATGTAGAGCTAATTTTATTCATCTTCTTGTGGTTTTGACTTCATAAGGCAATATCAAAAAATAGGAAGGAAAAGAGCAAGTTAGGGGATGTTGGTGGTCCTCCACACCAACGCAAACAGAGACTCTCTAGATTTGCCACTTCTGCTGCTAATGAAGTTGAAGTCCCAAGTCTACATGATGAGTTCATCTCCCGTACTCCACCATCGCAGGTGCTTTCTCTAAGTTGACAGTGTGATAATTAGTTTCATGTTGCATATGTTGTCTAGCCTGTATTTCTTCTATTTTGATTAAATTGCACCTGCTGAGTTTATACGTTATACATGTGCATATGACATAGCTTTCTATGTCTAGAATACACTTCATCTATCTATCATACCATGTTCTTACATCAAAGTACTTTTGTTGTGTATCCCACATCAGTCACTCATGATTGGACGCTTTTAACATGGCAGTTTGATAGTGGTTGCATCTTGCATTGATTTCTACATTGTACTGCTTCTAATTTTTCGAATTGCCACTTATGACAAGAAACTTTTATCTTGGCAGAGTAATATTGGTTGCATCTTTCATATGGTGTCTAGCTTGAATTACTTCTATTTTCTTGAAAATCCTCTTGCTTAGTTTGCACATCATAGCTATGAATATGTCATGCCGTCCTGTTTTTCTTACATATTCCATCCTCATATGGTTGTCTTACATCAAAGTATTGCTTGTCTGTATCATGCATCAATGAGTTCTGAAGAGTGAATTTATTCTTTTGTGTTGTGGGTACAGTTTGACATGGCAAAGTCAAAAAAGAGTAAGGAAAATAATATAGTAGGGAGTGCTGTTACTCGTCGGTGAAACAGAAAAGGTTCTGCCGTCGAGATTCTGCTCGTACTTATAGTACAGCAGAAGGTCCAAGTCCATCGGCTAAATCTACAAACACAGTATCACCTGCTCCACCAGCTGCAGCATCCACTTTAACTGTACCAGCATGTCAACCAGTTACTTGTTCGTTTGCTCCAGAACTGGCCAGTTCCCAAGCTGCCTTCACACCTAACACTACTTCCGAAGCACTGCTGACACAATAGGACTTGGCAAGATCAGATGAACCTCATGAGCATCAACACCAAGATGGTACCTGACCGAGTCAAGTTGCAGTTGCATGCTCCTTTATATGTACTCTCACAGTTTGATGTACACTAACACTTTCCATATTCGTTGTTGAACTAGCACCACGGCGCAAGCGGAAACAGACATCAGAGATAATGCTTGACAGATAAACAAAATCTAAAGGAGGAATAATGGAGATCCATTTTGAGGCAGGTTTAAAAAGGCCACATGATGTTACAGAGTCAGCCAAGTTAGTATCAGAGGAAGCAGTTGCTGTTAGGTGTCATGCACGTATCCTCCCAACGTGGATCCAGTACAGGAATGAGAAAGACAATACCCAGTTTAACACCTTCCTTGACCATTTATCCGTAAGTAATGTTATTCATCGCAATTAGTAATATTGTCTTGCTCTGTCCCATACTTTCTAGCTTCCTCCTAATAAGACTCACATTCTTTTATCAACAGATGAGGTTCAAGTTGGATCCGAAAGATGATGCATCTAAGCAAGCATGCACTCATGTTTTTCAGTCTGCTCTGCGACAATATCGGTACCACCTTAGAAAATCTCACTTTGAAGGCAAGGCTAACAATGAAATCGCCCAAACATCTCAAGTGGAATATATTACAGATGAAGACTGAACAACCCTCGTTCAACACTGGTCTGATCCAAAGTATCAGGTAGGCTATATGTATTTGATCAGACCACATATTGAACTTGTATTTATGTATGTGCCTTACAAGTGTATCTACTTCTAGGCTAACTGTTTGAAGAACAAAACCAACCGTTCTAAAGTGAAATTCCAACAGACAACAGGATCTCGTAGCTATATTGCACACTACGAGGCTCTTGTAAATAGCTGCTACTTCCTTTTTTTGTGCCATATTATCGTATCTATATTGACTTGTTCCAAATACAGAGGAAAGCTCGTGCGGACCAAAAAGAACCTGAACCGAATGCAGTGCAAATCTTCAAGGATTGCCACACCAGCAAGATGAAGGACATGAGCACACCAGTTCAAGCCACTGTTATAAGTCCTTACTCCTCCTGCCTTGAACTGATTGGTACTGTGATGTGTTAATTTAACTACTTGGTTTGCAGCCAATGTCAGTTACTCTGTTCACTTTTATTCACAGTTGTCTTAACGTATCATTTCACCTTACATGGTTTAAAAGATATGAAGGATATTCTTTTGGTCTTGATCTGTAATCTAGTTGTTATGTTCACGTGCGCACACAATGATAGAATAGCCTATTTGTTTTATATCTGTTTTCCCATGATATGAATGATGTCATACTATGTTCATCCTACTTTAAACCATGTCTCTTTATCCTTAGATGTCAATGAATGTGAGGAAATAGACAATACAGTAGGCATGCTACATGGACATATGTTCCGAAAGTGATTTTATTATGTAGTTGGCACTACAATACATGCTAATGTATTACAGTAGTTCACAAAAATAAGTTATGTATAAACGTTTAACCTACTTTATTTGTTTTTATCTCATTAGTAACTTATCTGGTACACTAATCTACAAGTTCAAACTTTCAGGAAGCTATGGAACAAATGATTCAATAGCCACAACCACCTGAAGGTGACGAGGCTACTACAGGCACAATGTCACCTCTTGCTGTAGTGCGTCAGTATCTCTCCACTAACAATGCAAAAAGCACCTTCCTGCGTAATTCTGGGTTGGTTGTCAAGTTAACCTCGTCCAAATCACCTACTGAACAAAATCATCCTGCTAGACAGAGTGATATATCTGTGCTCCAGACACAAGTCCAATCCCTAATGGACGTTGTTTCGGAAACAAGAATAGTGGTTGAGAAATGTTGTCAAGATATGAATGGTTTTGAAACCAGACTATCAGACGTTCGCTTCATTGTTCAAGAGCAATGGTGGAAAAAGGTGGAGATCGTCCTGCTCCATAAGATTCTACAGCCTGAAACATTAGCACTCAGGTCAAATGATCTGTGCTTCTATACATCTGATGGTGCTTTTATCTGGAAGGACTGTAAACTTTATGCCAACAAGCCTTTTGTTGTATGGTTGGAATTTATTTTGTTGTGATACAACATTTATGATGCTGCCTCAAGCTGCAGTAATTACGACGCTATTTTTGTATAGTGCAGGTTTATCTTAGTAATGTATTCGGCCAAAAGCTTCATAGGAGCCCAACATGCCAACATTCGTCGGGCCCATTCCAATTGGGCTAAAAACGACTACGGGCCGAAATTGGCATGTAGCCCACTAAAAATATCTGGGCCTAAATCAGCATAAGCTTTCATATTTTTCTGGTAGGCCTGTGCCCATAGTGGGCCTTTAACAGGCCTAACCATAATTTGGCCCCTCAGTAAAAATAGGCCATTTACAGGTGTAAATATCTCGAGCCCATAAAAAACATGGGCCTTTAATAGACCGAAAGTGAGATTGGGCCCTGATTGTGCCAAATAACCCACTAGACTTAGCAGGCCAAAATGGTGGCCCATTTACGATGCGGATCTTTGACAGGCCGAAATTCGGACGGGCCATAAATGCGCCGACCTAATACATGGGCCTTTAACAGGCCGGAACTTCGGTCGGGCTAGATTATCGTCATTTTTATATGGGCCGTTAATGGGAACGATATGACGTTGGGCCACATATGGCCCAAGGTTTACGTCCAACGTTAACAGGCCGAAAATGACAACATTCCGAAAGTGGCCCAAAGCTATAGTGGGCCTCTAACAGGCTGAATGTCAGACATGGCCAAATATGACCCAAATCCTTCACGATCGTTTATGGGCCGAAAGTTTTGATGGCCTGTAAATGGACCCAAATGAAGCCGGACCTTTAACAGGCCAGAAATGCACCGGGCCGTAATTCGGCCCAATTACTTAGCTGACTGTTAATGGCCAGAAGTGACCATGGGTCGCGTTGATGACAAGTTTAGGACAGGCCGTTGACGAGCCGATTTGACAAAGAATGTTGGGCCCTTAGCTGGGCCGACCCATTATGGTCTGCAGAATCTTGTGGGCCTTTAGCTGGGCTGGCCCATTGTGGTCCGCAAAATATTATGGGCCTTTAGCTGGGCCGGCCCATTATGGTGTGCAAAATCGTGTGGGCCTTTAGCTGGGCCGGTCCATTATGGTCCGCTAAATTTTGTGGGCCTTTAGCTGGGCCGGCCCATTATGGTCCGCTAAATCTTATGGGCCTTCGGTTGGGCCAGCCCATTTAAACTTTGTGGGCCACTTTTGGGCCGGTCCACGTGTCAACATATCATAGGCCCATCTCGACCGTTGGATGAGTGACACTTGTGCCAACGTGGAGCTGACGCGTGGATCCGTCAGCCAATGAGAATTTTACACGTGGAAAATCGGCATTGGTCGTGGCTGTTAACGGGTTACCGGATCCAAAATCCGACCCAATAGCTTAACGGCGTTCCCTTATGGTGGATGCCACGTGTTGGTCACCCTTGACGAAAGCACGTTTGTGACGTGCGATTTATCGTCATGGAAGTGGACACTTCCGTGATGACAATTTTGGCAATGTCATGGAATACTTCTACGACAGCACATGTATGACTATCTTGATTCTGTCATAAATTTGTCATGGATGTACATGCATGACAGAAAACGCGACCTACTGTGACAAACATGTATCATCACGGAAGTGTAGTTTTTGTAGTGTTTACCGCGGACACGGCTATTCGAATAGATCATTTATAACCCTGCAGTGGTGTACTTCTTCACACACGCTCTCGCCACTTACCACCATGTACACGTCGTGTAACCTTCAAGCGGAAGCCTGGCGAGGGAGTCGGCCACGACCTGACTAACCACACAAGTCTCTTGTCCAGGTTTATCTCCTATTCGGGTTCCATCTGCAAGGAGATCCGGTCGGGGTGTCGCTCACGACCCCAAAAAATGTGTGCAGGGTTCCCAAGCCCACCTCAACGGATGGATCTACGCTTGGTACACCGTGCCATGATGCCTAGTCTATCCCAAGCCTACCTGTACCGGGTGCCACTTGGTAGACTACTAACACAACCTACAAACACCAGAAACTAGTTGCAACTCATGGACAGAGATCAGGTTGATTAATAAGTCCAGAGGGGCACTTAAGCATTCCAATGCGTGGTAGTAACTGTTCATGGATCAAAAACACAGAACTCGGTTCCTGAGGACGGCTGCAATGAGACAACCCACCATGTACTCCTACATGGCCTCTCACCACTACCTTTACCAAATCGTGTTCACACACTTAGCTCTCAACAGTAGGACATGTTCACCACATTCCAATTCATCCCCGATGAATCAGACCTGATTTAACTCTAAGCAGTAGCAGGCATGACAAACAAGCATGAATGAGTAGGCATATCAGGGATCAAACAACTCCTACTCATGCTAGTGGGTTTCATCTATTTACTGTGGCAATGACAAGTCATGTAGAGGAAAAGGGGTTCAACTACCGCAACATGTGATAGTTGAATCATTGTTGTCCTAATGCAGTAAAAGAGAGCAGGAGCGAGAGAGTGGGATTGTATCGGAATGAACAAGAGGGTTCTGCTTGCCTGGCACTTCTGAAGATAGTATAGTTCTTCATCGGTGTCATCGAACTCATCGTCGGAACATCGTCTATTGAGAGGGGACAATTACCGGCAAACAAGGAAGAACACAATCAATGCATTGCGACAATATGATGCATGATCATGACATGGCAATATGATGTGATTTGAGCTAATGAAACTAGCAGCAATTTAAATGGAGTTGGTTTGAACACAAGATTCAAATTCAAACTCCATATGTGGAAATTCAAATGCCATTTACATGATTTGTCCTAAACAGTAGCTATAAGTTGTTCTAACATGCTTGAAAATGGTACAGATGGATAGAATGGATTTTTCTAATCATTTTTCATATTAATTAATCTTATTTGGAGTTATATATAATTTTCTATGAATTTTAGAAGTTTTGGGTATTTTCTAGAATTTTCAGATTTATTTCTAAATAAGAAAATCCCAGCAAAAGTATTTATGACGTCAGCAGTGTGTCATAGTGACGTCAACAGTCAACCGCGGTCAAACCTGACGAGTGGGACCCATATGTCGTTGAGACAGTGTTAAACACCGGTTTAACCCCGCGTTGACTCAGCTTTGACCCATCGTGGGGCCCGCCGACAGTGACCTATGAGGTCAATTAGATTGTCATTAGGCTAATTAAGTGTGCCACATCGTCAGCTTAACACCGGCGACCAAGGCCGACGGCGGAGGGTCGCCGGAGTTGCTCGGGCTCGTGCTACAGGCAGCGGTTTGGGCCGCGGTCGGTCCCGTTGGAAAGCTGGCACTTGGCCGCATCCAACGGTGCAAGCGGGGTTGCTGGGGATGGCGTGTCACGGTGACGGCGGTGGCAGAAGCGGTAGCCGGAGCTATGGCTTAGCACAGCGGGGCGCTACGCTTGGCTACCGAGCGAGCTAAGCGGCTGGGCGAACTCCTCGGAGCTCGGGGTGCTCGCTAGTGCCACTATAACAAGTGGAGGTGGTCAGGGGCAAGAATCTCATCGGCCTTGGCGGACGGTGGCGCTCGGCCAAGGTGGAAAAGCTGGCTAGGGAAAGAAAACGATGGGGATTCTAGGGGGGAAATGGAGACTGGCTCACGTAGGGGCTGGCAGAGGCGGCGGCGAGGCCGGGGAAGCTTGGACGGCGATGAATCAGTCGAAGGTGATCGTCGGAGCAGACGAGGAAGATGGCGACGGTGACGAGGTTGTAGGGCATCCACGGGCGCGTTGTTCGGTTTGGAGCTTCACGGCGTTGATGCGGAGCTAGAGGTCATGGCCATGGTGCAAGGGCACGGCGGTGGGCGCGGTGCTTTGCGGCGGCGCACTCCGGCTTGTTCGGGCGGCCGTGAGAGAGAGAGCGAGCAGAGGGGAGGGGAGAGGCCGCGGGTGAGAGAGAGAGGTCATGGGGTGCGTGGCGACTCCAGGGTCGTCTAGGCCACCGAGGGGGCACGCAGGCAAGGTGGAGGTTGCACGGGCGTGTGCCGGCGCGCGGTGGCCAAACGCCTCGCGTCCTTCTGGCGCGAGGTGGGAGACGGTGACGGCTGTGGTGGGCTGCCTTGTTGGCTGGGCTACCAGCTGGGCCGACTTCAGGTAAGGCCAGGTAAAACCTTTCCCATTCCCTTTTCTGTTTTGTTTTCTATTTCTGCAATTTGTTTTGGTTCAGTTCAAAAACCAAACCATTTTATTAGCTTCTGAAAATTATCATGTGGCTAGATATAATATATTCAGAGCCACTCACCATTTTCAGAATTATTGGATTCATAAACTAGTTATTATGAATATAAATCGAATTCAAATAATTATTGATTTGATTCAAAGTCCCAAAATAATCATTTCTGAGATTCAAAAAATATTGGTTTGAGTTTTAGCTCTTGCCAATATCTTCAGAGATTAACAGGAACATTTTTGTTGGGCTCATTTGAAAGATTTAAATGTTGATCATTTCTAAAAGATTTTTTTAGGCTTGAGAATTCCCTCAATTCAATTTTCTTGAATTAAAACATGATGCATGAATGCAACTCACTGATGCAACTAATTACAAAGCAGAATTCTAGGGCTGTGACATTCCCTTTGTCATCGGTATGTTACTTTCCTGAGATTCGATCGTCGATATCCACATACCTAGTTAAATCTCGTTACCGGCAAGTCTCCTTACTCGTTCCGTAATACATCATCTTGTAACTAACTCATTAGTCACTTTGCTTGCAAGGCTTCTTATGATGTGCATTACCGAGAGGGCCCAGAGATACCTCTCCGACACTCGGAGTGACAAATCCTAATCTCGATCTATGCCAACCCAACAGACACCTTCGGAGATACCTGTAGAGCATCTTTATAATCACTCTGTTACGTTGTGACATTTGATAGCACACAAGGCATTCTTCTGGTATCCGGGAGTTTCATAATCTCGTATTCAAAGGAATATGTATTTGACATGAAGAAAGAAATAGCAATAGAACTGAACGATTAGTATGCTAAGCTAACAAATGGGTCATGTCCATCACATCCACTACAAAAAATACACTTCCGTGATGATACGAGTTTGTCACAGTAGGTCACATTTTCTGTCATGCATGTACATCCATGACGATTTTATGACATAATCAAGATAGTCATACCTGTGCTGTCGTAGAAGTGTTCCATGACATTACCAAAATTATCATCACAAAAGTTTCCACTTCCATGACGATAAATCGCGCGTCATAGAAGTGCTTTCATCAAGGGTAACCGACACGTGGCATCCACCGTAACGGGTCGCCGTTAAGCTATCGGGTTCTGTTTGGATCCGATAACCCATTAATAGCCCAAACCAATGGCAATTTTCCACGTGTAAAATTCTAATTCTTCGACGATCCACGTGTCGGCTCAGCGTTGGGACATATGTCAACCGTCCATTTGATAAGAATTGCCAATGAAACGTTAACACGTGGGATGACCCAATCGAGGCCCATATAGGTTTAAAAGATAGCCCAGGAACAGGCCCACAAGGTTTTGTCAGATCTAATGGGCTAGCCCGTTAGCAGCCTAACATTTTCTGGACCAAATTGTAGCCCACGTTAGATACGGGCCGTTAAATGACTGCAATATTCTGGGCCAGTTTACGACCCATATCAGATCTGACCCGTTAACAACCTGCAATAGTTTGGGCCAAATTACGTTCCATTTGTGATCTAGCCCGTTAACTGACTTTCATTTCTTGGGCCAAATTAGAGCCCATAACAGATACGACCCTTTAACAGCTATTGTGCCATTGAGCCCATTGGGGCGTGACTTGCTCTTTGACCTCTTAATGGCCCATTTAACAATTCGGCCTATTATTAGTTTCGGCCTGTCACCAGCCGTGTCTACATATGGGCCTCTTTCGGCCCGGTTTCACTTTCGGCCATTTAAAGGCCCGAGTTGCAACTGGGCCTAATTATGGTTCGTAGTTACTTTTAGCCTCTTAACAGCCCGTAGTCTTCGTGGATACATTCTGGCCCAAACTGCCTATCGACCCGTTAAAGGCCCTTGAGAGTGTTGGGCCTAATTTTGGCCCGTTATACATCCGGCTTGCTTCCCGCCCATCATGTAATTGGGTCAGCCAAGGCCCAAAAATATTTCACCCTATTTGTGGCCCATCACCCGAATGGGCCAATAATGGGCCGATTTATATTACATCACGCTGTCGGCCCGTGATTTGTATGCCACAATTAAGGTCGAATCTAGTTTTCAACCTGTTAAAAGCCTATTTAATTTTCCGAACCAATTAAGGCAAGTGGTTTACTAGGCCTTTTAAAGGCCCAAAACTAATAGTGGGCCAGATTAAGACTAGACCTAACTAATGGCCCAAGATGATTGTAGGCCCACGGTTCGACCCGTACTAGCGATTGGCGACTAACCAGTTTTAGTACAGAAATTATTATTTTATAAACCTAACCTATTGGCTCATTGCGCACCGATCGAAGATTACGACCTTTTCTTTGAGCGACGACAATAGAAACAACAAATAAATTACAGCATCGTGACGAAGAATAAACCTAGACTATACAATAAAGATATTACATCATATTACATCCCCTAGGCATCAAAGTTTGCCGCCAGTGATAATAAAGGGCAACCAGATAGCAGATTCCATAAACTGGGCAGGTTGCCACCAGTGGAAGTTAACAGGATGACAAATTAATAGACAGAACTGACAACACTTCAACACAGTTCAAGAAAGGTTAGCCTGGCCTAGGAGCTGCATCGCAAGCAGCTTAGCAACCTGATGAGACTGTGCTTCTTTGACGCTTATATCCACCAACTTAAGCTGCATAGCATCAATAGACATCCCGTGCTTATGGTTAATCTTGCATAGAGATTGGAGTTCCAGTCGGATTTGAGCGGAAGCGTGTCTTTCTGCTTGAATTTCAGAATGAAGAAGTCGAACAGATTCAGGCGGCAACTTCATCGAGCTTGTGTCACTGAGTAAGTTCGACACTACATAAAGATATGACTTTGTGGTTGTATCCCTACCCTCAAGATGTGTTGCCTTCTTCTCTGGAATATATGATAATGGGTTCATCTCACTATCATTGTGGCAGTTCTTCCTAGCAGCAGTGTTGTCACCCTGAAAGAGAAACAAGTAGGTAGATAATAGGTTTTGCACGTATAAGCATCAACACTGTCAATTCATCTCATTTCTTTTTTCAGAAATAAAGAGACATGGTTTTAAATAGCATTAACATAATAGACATTGTTCATAGTTAAGACGGCAAGAAATGGCATTATGTAGGAGCGGCCAGCTTCACCAGACCACTGGATTATAGATCAAGAACACAAGCATACATGTAGTTCTAAACAACGTATAAGCATGAATGCTGAGTGTACTGTCAATTTATACCATTTCAGATTGGTAAATAAAGAGACACGATTTAAATAACATTAATGTAATATGGCATTGTTCATAGTTGAGACATAGCAGGATATGACATTGTGCTGTTGTTGGTATTTTCACCACACCACTGGATTACAGATCAAGAACACAAGCATACACATAGTGCTAAAGAAGATAACTTGCTATGTTTAGTTTAATTTACATGGTACGAATAAGGAACTAGGTTGTACAACTAAAGACTGAAATTGAGAAGGACAAACTTATGTTTATGTACTTCTTCTTTATAAACTTTGAACAAGCAATTTGATGCAGATGACAAAAATAAACAACATTTGCACTCATAGCTATCCAAATATACACAACAGAGTTTGAAGGCTCAGGAGGACACACTTACATTAGTAGTGAAGACAGGCTCTATAAAGCCCTTGTCCATATTGATGGGGGGGGGGCAATTCAAGAAGTTTACCGCACACTCTTCTTCAAGAGCATTGCCTTTATTCTACATTTTGTTAAGAGTAAATATAGATGTGAAAGTATAGGAACAAATGGCGATTATTAAACTTAAGATGCAGAGTACAAATGTAAATACAGCATCACGCAAAAGGCACTAACAAGAGCAACGCGGAGATAAAGTTCTTCAGTAACATTGGTTTTATTCAATATTTTGGCAAGAGTAAATGTAGATATGATGTGTAAAAAATGGAGGACAAGGGAAAATAAGCTGCAAAGTGTACATGAAGAACTAGCTGAAAAATATAAGTACAGTGATGAAAGACAACAAATACTTACAAGAACAATGCAGAACTAAATTTCTTCATAAGCATTGAGTTTATTCTACATTAATTTAAGCATTAATATAGATCTGATAATTTGGAGCAAACAGTGGATAAGCAAGCTATAATGCACAATAATGTCACATAATCCACCAGATATGAATGTAAGGACAACGATAGGACAATATGTACTCACAAGAGCAAAGCAGCGACCAACATAGTTGCGATATCCTAGGTTTTGCGGTGCTGGTTCTATCACCAATATACGCCAGGTGCTATGTGATTTCTCCGGTAGCACCACCTTTTTCAAGGACTTTGCTTGTACTCCTTCGGGTTCTGCAATCACCCTCTTCCATTTGGATGTGTTATACACAAGAACAACATTTGAATGGAAAACATGGTATGCCGACAAATGGAATAGGTGTTGGTAATGGATGGGCATGACATCTTCACATATATCATGAGTAAACTAAGCAGATGGCGGTGCAATGAAGAAAAAGAAATGCAAGACACCTTATGCAAGATATGTGCAACCAATAAAACCTTGCCAAATTAGAACATGCACCTTATTGGGTGAATAGGATAGGCCATCTGCCTTTGACTCCTTGAGCTCAGAATAGTCATTAGGATCATATTCTGAATACGAATCTATAGGTAGGGAGCATGTGTGTTTAATTGCTTCCACAATGTACCCCAATCCCTTGATGCCAAGTTTGTTACCCATTGAACTGTTCCACAATATTCTTCTAATGTGCACATTCTTATATTCATTGTGATTACGTACATTATTTGAAAAACATGAAAACATAAATAGTAGTGAGGTTATCTTTGTAATGCTGAGGATATTGTAATATAATAGGGGCTCCCTGTAAACCCTTGTGTGCTATCACTGGATACTGATGAGAGAGCACATATGTGCTGTAATATGGTGAGTAGTTAATATAATCTGGCACAACTACACAAAAAATAGGCTCCCTGTTGGGATCTCCAGATGTAAGGATAGTTGGCAAATGATAGGTTCATAATATACCATATAGAAATTTTATTGCCAAACCATGATAAGGAGAGCGCAAAGCCAGTAGGCAGATCGTAGTGTATATAATAGGGGTACACCATAACCACCATAAATAAATCAGGAAAGCGGAACTGGCTAGAAATACAGGGTTTTGCTGCTACTAATAAGCAGCTATATTCATCTGAAGGCACACAACTGTTACTATCATTTTAGTCTATCAAAGGCCGCGCGACTCCCACCATTTTCAGGATATTATGGCAGACCAACTTGAAGTGCGAAATCATGTAGCAGATCCGGCCCAATAGATCTGTCGACTGGAGATATCCCTGCTCCCCTTCCTGACGAGGAACATACTGTACTTACTAAAGAAGAACAGAAGAGGAACATGTTATAGAATAGAAAGGGAAGCATATTATCAAGATTCCCCTTCTTTCTATACATTGTTGGTCGCCCACCCATGATGAATCAGAGCGTCCAAAGAAATGCAATTCCATGATGTCTCTCTATATGTGGCCACATGCATTTGGAAACTCAAGTGGGAGCATTAGCTAACCAATTAAATGTGTGTCTGTTAGCTAATGTCAGTATCATATCACATTCGTATTTGAAGAACCTTAGAACATATGATTGGTATGTTATTTAGCTTTAAAGGGTGGATAGCTGCTAGTAGGACACAAAGCAGCTACACAGATCGTAGTGTAGATATAATGGGAAAACCCTAAGCATCGGGAGTAAAATCAGGAAAGTGGAACTTGCTGGAATATATGTGCTAGCATTGCTAGTACGGCTAGAAAGGCTTCGCATACCAACTCTCTACAACTAAAGGCGCACTACTGTTACTATTAGTCTAACTCTCAAAGGCGACTCATACGATCGAATACGAAGAGTTGAAAGCGTCCATGATAATCGACATGAAGACCAACACAAAGAGTTGAAAGCGTCCATGACAAGCGACCGAATAGACCTATACACTGCAAATGTCCCTGCTCCTCTTCACTACAAAGAACATACTGTACAACTATTATACTCCCTCTGTTCCTGAATACAAATCTTTGTAGAGATTCCACTATGGATCATATACGGATGTATATAGATACATTTTAGAGTGTAGATTCACTCATTTTGCTCCGTATGTAGTCTATGGAGGAATATCTACAAAGATACAGAAGAGAGTACTTACAAAGGAAGAACAGAAGAGGAGCATGCTAAAGAAGAGCAAGCAGATTTTGGATAATAAAATGTTGGTTGGCCACAGATGATGAACTAAAGCGCATAAAGAACGCAACTCCCTATTGTCCCTTGATATGTGGCGCATGTTCTTTTCAAAAGTAAAGTAGGAACATTAACTGACCAATTAAACATTCTTTGTTTTAGTACATGTCAGCATCATATCAGATTCATACTTGACCAACTAAGTTTGGAATTATGAGTGACATGTTGTTTAGCTTCATGGGTTGAGGAGCACTGCTTGCATGTATGTCTCGAAGCACCGAAGATAATAGTACTGAATATATGGGAATGTCTACATGCAATTCGCGGGACTTTCGTCATTTGGGCCAGTTGACCATTTCAGGCGGTTGGATGAAGATCCTATGTCTCCTAACCCTTCTTCTTCCTTGCCTCTTATTCTTCCCCTAAAGACCACCGCACGAGACGCAGGCCGAACCACCGGCCCCGCCCTCCCCTAAACCGTCCACCACCTACGATCTTCCTCTGCCCTCGGCCATCCCTCTAGCTAACCCCACCCCTCACCTGCGTCGAGTTTTGCCTCCGGCGAGGCCCCACCATAGCCTGACGACAGCCCCGCACAACCACTATCCCCAACCGAAATCCTAAGATAGATAATGGGGCAGCCCTCTGGCGAGCCCCTTCCTTCCCTCCGCCAAGCTCTCAAAAATCGACTGACCCAATTTTGAAATTTAGTCTATTGTCATTTAACTAGTGTGGAATATAAAAGGGGAAAACCATAAGCATTGCGAGTATAGTGTTGAGTGTGCCATGTCAGATCTGAAGGTGCAAACCGGACAAAGGCAACTTAATAACAAATGTTTGATTTCAACTAACAAATAAGATCCTAAGTGATGGACAAGAAATCACAGTAAAATAGTGGTGATCTATTTTCTTGCCGAGATAAATAAGTTGAGTAGATACAAAAAAGTACCGCCTCTAGTGCGGCGTCGTGTATGCATCTGCTGAGAATTTGATGGTGTGCGGTAGCGATGGCTGTCGGTGGTGTGGAAGCAGATCTAGGAGGGTAGACGATGGTGGCGGGGGAAATATCCCAATGCGGTGGATGAGACGGCGTAGGAGCGGCGCCGGCAAGGTGGACGACGATGGGGATGAAGCGAGAGGATGGGATGCAAGGATCCTGGTCCAAAGCCATGGATGATAGAGGTCGATCTCTTTTAATGGACGACGGCGTCGGGGGTATCAGCTCCGGCATGGTGGAGGAGGACGACGGTGGATGGGGTGGCAGAGGGAGGAGGCTGGGGTGGATAGGGTGTTTTGGCACCCATGGAGTACGAATGGGGAAATGGAAGGAGAGAGGAAGGGGGAACCATGTCTTCAGGGTGCGCTTGTCTCAAATGCGAGGAAATTTACAAACTTAGCCCCCGTTTAAAATTTCCTACGTCACAACAATATTATTCGGTTGGGGATAGGGCGGTAATCTCGCATACACCGAATATTTGCCGACGAGAGTTTGTTTTGGCGCCCATCGTGTATGAATCAGGGAGGGAGGCGATTTCGGCCGAGGAGAAACTATGTGTTGGCACCCACCGTGTATGAATCCGGGGAGGTGAGAGGTGGAGGCGGTTATGCCACATTTGGGTGAAATTACAAGCCTACCCCTACCGAAACCTATAGAAATTGAGCCGATAGACTTTGCATGTCACGGACAGGCAGTAATTTCCATCTCGCAGATTTTTGTTTCGGGCGGTTACTGCGACTTTCCCCGCTTCGTTGAAATATTGCAGATAAAGAGTGCACGTTTACCCTGCCAACTCAATTTGAATCCAGTTTGTATTCTATTTTTGTTCGGGCAGGATCCATTTTCGATTGGAATAAAATTCTATATACATCATTTTTATATATACTTTCAAAAGCACAACACCCTTTATACATAAATATGGTTTACAAATAGCATGATGTCAGATTCATAAGGCTGGATCCATCTTAATTTGGATTTTCAAATATTTGAAACCACTTTATGTTGAAATCCAATGTATGCATTCCTCGCTAACTGTCTCCAATTAATGTGTGTTTCATGCTGTTTTTTTACTTCTCAAACATGCATAATGTGTTTCACACACGCACCATATAGTGTAATCCCGTTTAGACATTAATTGCATGTAAACCATGCATTGTCTCTAATTAAAGAATCTATGGATCACTAATATTGATAAACTAGATAACATTACACGTGTCCCCAAATTCAAATGAATATGCATGTTTGATACACCAATTTTCGTTATGATATTATTGATGTCGTGATCTCTAGTTTAAATATTTTAATCCTCTTTACTTCAGATATTCGTCTTATATAGCTATCACTCATGCTTATATATCTCTCTAGACCTATACGGCTTCATCATCTCTCGGGTATCTCTCATGCTACTTGTATGTCGACAATGATCTTTTATCTTCATAACACACTGACGGTACTCTCTCCCTCGACCTTCACTCTATCTCTCTCTAAGTATATCTCGCTCCCTCCTATGTGTCTCTTACTATGGTTCTCCCTGTGAAATTTCTTTCTCTCACACAAACACAAACTTCGTCTCCCGGGGTGTCATTTCTCTCTACTATTCCCCTGTGTGCCACTCGCACACCTCCTCTCACACAGAGATGTCTTGCACTCCTTAGGTATGAGAAGGTACGACTCTTCCTCTTAAGTATCTCTTTCTCACACACAAACACAAACTCTGTCTCCCAGGGTCTCATATCTCTCCACCATTCTCTTGTATGTCACTCACACACTCTCTCTCCCCCTAGAGATATCTCGCGTTCCCTGATATGTCTCTCTAGCTATCACTCTCGTTTTGAAATATCTTTCTCTCACACAAACACAAAACTCCGTCTCTCGGGATCTCATTTCTCTCTGATATTTGTTTGTATGTGACTCACATGCACCCTCTCTCTATCTCTCTCTGACACACACACACACATAACTCAGCCTTCTAATCCACTCAACTCTTATCTCTAACACACACACTAGCTAGAATCTTTATCTTTCTATTTATCTGTTTCTCCATCAACCTTCTTTCTCGCCCTCACTCTTGCTTCCTATAACACACACTATATATGTTTCTCTCTACATGCAGTCATGCACCCTCTTTTTATATTTCTCTCACACACACATAACTTCCCCTCTGAACCACTCGGCGGTCATCTCCAACACTCAAACTAGCCGATGTCCCTCGAGCTAGCATCTCTATCTCTCTATCTATCTGTAGTTTCTCCATCAACATTTCTTTCTCGCAAGCACACTTGCTTCCTATCACGCACACTATCTCTTAAAGACAAAAACACATGCTATCGGTCCTTCTACCCTGCACTCTCACATGCATGCATATTGTCATACTGATCCGTCTCTCCGATCTCGTTGATCTTATGACTTATGTCTTCTTTCTTTTATCTCGATCATGCGAGTGCGCGCACACACACACATCCCACACATACATGTATACCTCTCGCACATGCACGCTCAAGGTCTCCTATGTCTCCATATGTAGTTAATTACCCTCAGCCCTAACCCCTCATCGAACTGTTCTCTTCTTGTGTGCACATAACTTCCACCTGGATGGGTAAAACACACACTCACACTTAACAATCTCCTTCTAGCTACCCCCTCTCTCACTCGTCACCTATATGCCCGAAACCAATAAGACCATCCCTTCACTTAATTCCCGCCTACATTCACCATCGATATATAGTAGTCTTCCTCGGTGTCTCTCAAACAAACACGTTCTCTCGATGTCGACTCCTCTCACGCGCACACACCTTCTCTTCCCTCTCTACGGGCCTCTTCTCTCTCACACCCGCTCGTTGGTGGCCTCTGCCATACACATCCCTTCTGTACGATGAAGCCACACACACTTAAATTACTTTCGCCACCAAAGACTCTGCTTCACACACACACACAGACACACCCACCCACCCACTCACACGCACACACGCACTACGACTCCATCTCTCTCACACACATGCTCTAGGCGGAGCATTTGTTCCTACCACCCTTCATCCAACCTTACCCGTATGATAAACAATCACCTTAATTTACTTGTATAACATGGACAAATTCCACTTTATTTTAGTACTTAGCAAACTTCTCATAATTATATAACGCAAATCTCGAGCATGAAGTGGCATTTTTTTACACAACCACGTTAACATGGCCACATAAATTACTAGCTAAAGTGTAATACCATTATACTTATATCCCGATGCAAAAGGTTGAGTACATGTCTGAAGAGTAGAGTCAAACACATGCACTCTGTCTCTCAGAATCTCACACACATACCAGTTACGTGACGCCCCTTAAGCAGACCCGTATGTTACAATTTGTGCACCCGCGGGTACACATGGTGGTGCACATTTATTTAAGCCGGATGGAGAACCCAAATAGTAGCTGCATTCATTCCCCTCCCACTGCCTCTTCTCTAGTCGCCATCGCCCGATAGCCATGGCCCGGCCGAAGGTAACGACATACGCCATACTCCCACTGGAGTGGCGCTTTAAGCTAGAGGCGAAGCGAAGCCCGGATCGCAGGCGCCCTGCCTCCAGAGTCCGGACTAGCCGGAGCCGGACGAGGAGGCGTTGGAGGAGGGCTGTGGAGTACGCCAGTTGCAGCACGAGCTCGAAGGAACATTCGTGCCAAACAATGCATAGTTGTACAGTATAGTCCAGCGAAGTATGAATTGGCCTTTAGGTTGCGTGTAGATGACATGGCTGCAACATGCAAGCTGCAATTTGATAGCTTACCGCTAAGCTTCGCACGGTTTGGCCATG
Source organism: Triticum aestivum (assembly GCF_018294505.1). Lineage (NCBI taxonomy): Eukaryota > Viridiplantae > Streptophyta > Magnoliopsida > Poales > Poaceae > Triticum > Triticum aestivum. The sequence continues at coordinate 71,397,056 of NC_057794.1, read as the reverse complement.
CGAGATTTGCATGCACGCATGTCACGCACATACTTGTCGAAGGCGTGCTCGAAAATGGGAGACCAGGTCCGCTAGTCCGTGTTGGTCCATGCGCCCAGAAAACAACTAATCCCAATCGCTGTAAATGTCATGCATGCTTTAATTCCGGTCAAGTGGATGCACGTGAACGTGCCGTACAACGAACCGCCCGCCAGCTCCCTAATCTCTATCTATACTCTTATATAATAATAATCTATCTATCTATCTCTATCTCTCTTCTACTACTCTTATACTAGTTTGCATACACATGCAATGCACGTATTAACATCATGGCATGTCCTGCCTAATGATCAAAGCAAATGAACACTGTGGATGGACGAACTTAAGGGAAATCTCCATTTATTACTGACAGAGATTTGAATTAATGTAAACAAAGATAAGCTAATGCACGCCAGAAGAAATGTACCACCTTTACATTTGCAGACTTGCTTTTTTAGGGGGACTTGTAGACTTGCTGCAGCTCAAAAGGTACATGGCCATGAGGCCCATGAGTCATGTGTGGGCCTTTTTTGGGAACGAAGACTTTATGGTTCTAGAAATCGATAGAGGCACCTGAAGCTACTGTTCACCGCGAATCCCTCAACTCTGTGCCGTTAGATTTATGAGATTAATGGCTAGGATTGATACTCTGAGTTGGATTCAAAATTGGTACACTATATAGGAGTACAGAAAAAACAGAGTTGGTGATGATGGTGTGCCTGCCATCCTGCAATATAGGCCATCCTATTTATATCTGACGGATAGGAAGAAAACTATGGCAATTTTTAAAAACATACCCACACCCCTCTCCACATTTGCAAATAAGGCCTTCCCTTGTTCATCCTTTCTCTCACAAGATAAACTACTCATACAAATGCATCTTGATGTTATGTGCAACGCACGAGGATGTTTCCTTGGGGGTCTCTCCAACACAGCGTGGCCGTAGTTGAAAGTTGATGCCCCTTGAGATGCCGACGTTGAGGGGCACTAGGATTTTGTCTGATGAGCAGGTAAGTGATGAGTTTGATCACGTAGTAAATGCATTCTAAAGACTACTTCCGAGTCCATTTCCTAATTCCCCCGCTGCCCACTGTTTCACAGGTTAGGCTTGGTGCGAGTGGAGATTGTCTTGCATATGTACGGGAGGGTACCAACATCAATTTGCACAACATTTACAATGGTGACACCGTTCCCGTAGAACCTTTGTCCAACATTGGGATCAGCCATGCAATGGGCCACCACCTGAATTGGTACGATGGAACCACGGTGAGATCCCGGAAGCCCCGATATGGTCGCCCGCCAACCAAAATTACACTCTCATCACGGCGTTCAACATCGCGATTGCTTTCACAAACCCTGCACATGGTGGTCGAAGGTGGACCATGCTGTCTGCGGCCGATTTGTAGCCGTACCAGTACGAACACGCTGTGCTCATTTCTAACCGCATCTTCGCGGTGACAAACCAGGGGACTTGTTTCGTATGGGACACATCCTACGGTATACTCCATCTCTTCCAGTTTATTTGTTTTGTATTATTTTCATTTTATAAGTTTCAAATTCAAATTTAGAGCTCCCCATCACATGTTGAGATTACAATGTCCATTAAGTCATTGCGTGCATGTACTAGTTTTTATTGGTCATTTATATTGGTCACACATGCATGCATTGCAAGTAACGTTTTTTACCACAATTTCTTAGGAAACTAAGTGCAATAATTGAGTAGTTTTACAAAACTACTAGTACTACACCTGAAAGGTTCAAAATCAATACCAACACCACGCCCGCGTCTGACCACCCCGGTCGACCCAAACCCCCTCCCTTGCCGGCGCATGCTTCCCGTGTGAAACGGTCAGTGTCGCCCTGGAGCGTCAGTGCCGCCATAATACCCGGCCAGAGAGGAGGCAACCTCTCACTGACACCGGCTTTGAAGCAGCGCGACGGGCGAGAGAGTGCCGCTTCCCGGTGCACGCGACTGGTCCGCGTCAAGGCTGACCATAGTTTGGATGAGTCTCCATCGTGGGGAGCCACACTAAGAAGCTGCGATGATATGGACTCCCATTGCCCACCATTATGGATTGTTCCATCTATGAAGAACACGTGGGACTGGAACTACGAGACGAACATGTACCTAGGAGTGGACATCCGAACCTGAGTAATGTATCATAGTAAGTGAAGTAGAAAGTCACAAATAGTATGAACATGCGTGACATATAGGCATTTGTGTCTTACTACCACTAATTGTTGTACGTGCAATGCACAGTGATGTTATGATGTACGTGCCTAAGTACTCTTCTACTATATTAGTTGGAGGCACATATTAGGTTTTATATTTGTTTACGTGTATGGCCTGAGACCTTCCAACTAGACGTGTCTTTCTCTCTGGGTCACACTTTGTATCGTTCATACCACTAGTACTACTAGGTGTGGTCTCCGACCTAGAAGTGGAAGAAGTGGAGACGCTCTACCATGCTGTTCATGTCCCACTCCTTTCACTGACGTGTGGGACATCTAGCACATGTCGTGTTTGGCACTCCTTTGTCGTAAGAGTTGAAATGCTAGCTTTCATCAAAAGAAAAAAATATAAATCAACAGTGATACTATACCATGCGGTTTCCTTGCTCCTTGATATTAGAAAGAATACTTTCGTTCGCCGACATGTGGGACGTCGACCATCCTGGTCCACTTGCCATGCACACAGAACTCCAAGGGAGAGTCACCCCGGTCGTCGCGCCGTAGTAATAATGACTAATGAGCCATCAAATCACAGGCCCAACCTTTCCCACTATGAAGTTTCTCGGGCGAAGGAACCATCATGACTTCATTGAATTCCGCTTCTTGAAGAAAACTACTGTACCAGCAATACTGCTAGCTACAGTAGTACTGTACTCCAGCAGAGGCCTCCTTTGGTTCATAGGATAGGAATTTATAGGAATATGAAAAACATAGGAAGTGAGATGACATGCATCTCAATTCCTATAGAGAAAAAGATGCCATTTGATGCATAGGATAGGAATTTTTCCATTGAGTCTAGGCTAATGTACTAGTAATTTGCTCTAAAAACTACAGTAGTAACTAGTACTGGTACATGCTCATAATTAATTAAACAAATCTACATGCGACATAGACACACACACACTAACTACTAGTACTACTACTTCTCACATGCTGGCCAGGCGCTGTCGTTCTCCTTCCCGGCTTTGTCGGCGACACCCCACCGTGCTTGGATCTCCGCCCAGCTCTACGCAGCAGCGCGTGCGTCCTCTTCTTTCTTGCGGTGGTTGGCCTCTCTTTTCTTGAGTGCTTTCTGCCTTTTCCGCTCCCTCTATGCAACTTTGCCGCCTCTTGCTCTACCGCCCATTTGTCCTTGGCAGCTTCAAAGTCCGCCCACGTAGGTGTGAGGTCGCGAGCGGCCATGAACTCGGCATGGCGGGATGCCATCGCTACCCTACCATTTTGTGTGCGGTCGTGATGACCCACAAGTATAGGGGATCAATTGTAGCTCTTTTCAATAAGTAAGAATGTCGAACTCAACGAGGAGCATAAGGAAATGATAAGTGGTTTTCATCAAGGTAATGTCTGCAAGTGCTGAAATTGTAAGTAGCAGAGTAGTTTGATAGCAAGATAATTTGTAACGAGCAAGTAATGATAATAGTAGAATAAGTGCAGCAAGGTAGCCCAATCCTTTTGAGGCAAAGGACAGGCCAAAACGGTTTCTTATGATAAGCAAAGTGTTCTTGAGGGTACACGTGATTTTCATCTAGTCACTTTCACCATGTTGGTTTGATTCGTGTTCGGTACTTTGATAATTAGATATGTGGGTGGACTGGTGCTTAGGTGTTGTTCTTACTTGAAAAAACCTCCTACTTATGATTAACCCTCCCGCAAGCATCCGCAACTACGAGAAAAGTATTCAGAATAAATTCTAACCATTGCATTAAACTTTTGGATCCAATTGGCCCCTTACGAAATAGCGCATAAACTGGGGTTTAAGCTTTTGTCACTCTCGCAACCCATCATCTAATTTCTACTCCACAATGCATTCCTTTTGGCCCGAATATGGTGAAGTGTCATGTAGTCGACGTTCACATGATACCACTAAGGTAATCACAACATACATACTATCAAAATATCAAACACATATCAAGTTCACATGATTACATGCAACATGATTTCTCCCGTGACCTCAAGAACAACGATAACTACTCACAAATTATAATCATGCTCAAGATCAGAGGGGTATTAAATAGCATATTGGATCTGAACATATAATCTTCCACTAAATAAACCATATAGTAATCAACTACAAGATGTAATCAACACTACTAGTCACCCACAAGCACCAATCTATAGTTCCGGTAACAAGACTGAACACAAGAGATGAACTAGGGTTTGATATGAGATGGTGCTATTGAAGATGTTGATGGAGATTGCCCTCCCCAAGATGGGAGAGTTGTTGGTGATGATGACTATTGTCGTGGAATTGTCACGTCAGATGTCCTTAGTGTGAGGACTTAGTCTCGAGGCCAACGCATCTATGTGGTAGCTTGAGAGGGGTTGAGTGGAATCGAGAGACGCAACACAAGACAGGGATTTAGACAGCTTCGGGCCCCGGGAAACATCATCCGGTAAAAACCCTACATGTTGTTTGAGGCTAGGTCTCATTATCATCACGAGGGAGTCGCCGTAAACCGGCTCTCCTCTTTGTGTCTAGCCCTAAGATTGTTTCTTCTTGCTTGTAGCTTGTCCCTCTTTGGGGAGCCCTGCCCCTCCTTATATATGTTGAAGGGGCGGGTTACATGTGGAGTCCTATTAGGATTAGGACTAGTCTCCCTTCTAATACAAACCGGATACAAGTCCGGGTCTTCCTTGTAAAGTAAATATTCCTCACGCCTTCTCTCTTAAACCGGCCCACCATAGCATGATCCGGCCATCCATAAACCGCCCGTTGGGCCACCGGGTCTTGTCGCTCCTCTGACCCGCCTGCCGGATTACCAATGAACCGTAAACCGCCATGTCCAAGTGGGTTGCCAGTGAATCGCCAAACTCTAGCCGGGTCATACATCCGGCGGTTTATACCGTGGGTTATATCCCCGACATTAGCCCCCAGTTTAATTTGGATTCATCCATGTTAAACTGATCTGCAACAAGAACAAATTTGTCGGGTTGTGCTCCGGTTTAAATATACTTGTAAGCCGGCACTTGATCATCCTTAAATCCTTGTCATTTCTTCCTTCCAAGTTAATAACCATCTTCATAATCAATTTGCTTGCAGAAGATATTTGTAAATAAAGAATCCATTTGAATCGGCCTTCAATGCTTTGACTTGACAAAAATATTAGTCTCTAAAATATTCAACTGATATCCAGCCGGCTTGAAGATGTAAAACTTGCCGGTTTATGATTACCACCATTGTCTGGTTATAAAAACTGATAATTCCGGGTTATGATTGTTGCCAACACCGGTTCATGATTGTTGCTAATGCCGGTTCATGATTATTGATGACGCCGGGTTACAGACACAGGGTCATAATGATTGGTGACGCCGGGTTAATCCAGTTTGCTCAAAACAGAGAATTTGAAAATAGTTCTTCGATAATAATATAATACCTGTAGCCCCCAAGTCTTGAGCAGAACAAAGTGATGGCTTAAGACTTGCTTCAATATAAATACTGCCACTTAAGAAGAAATCCATGTTGTTCATCCCAGTGACTAGTAAAAACTGAATACTCCATACTATGTAGCCCCCAAGTGCTGGGTTATCATGCTTACAGCAACCTGGGACTTGCAATTGTCTTATACTCATAAAAACTTCAACCTGTGTAGCCCCCAAGAGCCGGGTCATTATGCAATAATGAGCAGGGACTTTGTAGGTATAATCATGTAGATGTGAGCAATGATGTGTAGCCCCCAAGGGCCGGCTTAGTAAGATAATATTGAGCTGGGACTTGATATATACTTCAATGAAAATAACATCATATGATGTAACCCCCATCATGGGGCTTGAATTCACGTCCACAAGGTTAAGAACCTTGTGCTTTACCAACTGAGCAGTGGACCCTTCAATATAACGAATAAAAAGCTTTGTACCTTGAATTTGTTTGACAGGAGTAGTCGGTAGCCCCCAAGGGCCGGCTCATTATAATGTGATGAGTCGGGTCTTGAATAAGATGAACAAAGAATAACTTTGCATTAGCCCCCAATTGTCATGGTGCATGCTTGCAGCGACATGAGACTTGCATATTTGATGTAATCTCAACTTAAATAATGTAGCCCCCAAGTGCCGGGTTGTAAGCCTGCAGCAACTCGGGACTATTCCTTCCATTGTAGAATAAATCATATCCTTTGATAAAATAATAACTGTTGCGCTAAAGCGACTTTGAAAACTCAATAATACCAGTTACTAATAACCATAAAAATCCAGCCATGTTGGCTATTCAAGATAATATAATCCGGTATGAAAAATTCATCCAATATCATAATGAAAATTCAGCCAAATTTGGCTATTTGAATAATATAACCAATCATTTATAAGCGCATGATTCCAATGGCGCAATCCAAATATATACTGGCGACGTATAGTCCAAAGCCAGGCCGGTTTAATAAACTTCGGATAATTTCCCATCATATACTGGCGACTTATCGTCTTAAAGCCAGGCCGGTTTAATAAACACCGGATAATTTATCATCATGCTTTATTCAACCTGTCTCTGCATACAACAAGTTTAAAGTGTCCTGGCGGTTTACCGCCGGACGGGTCATAATGCCCAACATATAACCCAGGTTTATAACCAAGGCTGCACTTAAGAATAATCAATGAAATATATCATACCTGTGATATTGAATCACATCATTGGTTTACCAATTTTTTGTAGTAAGAGTGATAACCCCAATCTTGAGTAATGATAACTCCTTTCATACTGTGCCGGTTGATGATAAACCGTACCGGGTTGTGATAAACACCGGTTTAACCATATATAATACTGGCGACTCGTAGTCAAACCAGACCGGGCTGATAGTCTCCGGATTATAACTTGATCCTGTATTGACAACTTGTAATTGAAAGTCAAGCCGGGTTGATAAACACCGGTTTACTCCATAATAGGATGGTAACAGAAAATCAAACCGGGCAGATGGCCTCCGGATTAAGATTTGACCGTGTTCCGTCAATTTGTAATTGACAGTTGAACCGGATTAAAACGTTGTCGGTTTAAAAAACGCAACAAGAATCAAATAATAGTTATGAAAAAATATGGAAGCAAAGGCAATGATAAGACCATTTGCAAAAAGAGGCTTTACTGAGCCGATCAGATGGTGTTACCATGGTCGGACACGACCAAGCTCCCAATAAGGTGTAGCTATGGTTCAAGTCAGCCAGGTCCCCAAATGATTCGTGGCATATATGCCAGATCAAGAGGCGTGGCAATGGTTCGGGTTCGACCAAGCCCCCAAGTGATTTTGTGGCCTTAGGCCAACCAAGAGGCGTGACTGGTTCAGACTTGACCATGTCCCAAGTGATCTGGTGGCTGTCGCCTATCAAAAGGTGTCGCGTTGGTTCGGACACGACCAAGGCCCCCAGTGATGTTATGGCACTAGGCCGATCAAGAGGCGTGGCTATGGTTCGGATACGACCAAGCCCCCAAGTGACCAATAATATGATAAGCCAATAAGGCATGATACCCATGTTTGGACCGCGCATCATGGCAGCAAGTCTTCTTTGGCACCCTTTAACTTTTTGCAAGAGATAAATCCTTCTTGAACCGGGATTTTGAACCGGATATTGAGAGCTTCAAGGATTTGTGGGAGACATCTTTCCCTTGAATCGGATTGTAAACCGGAATCTTCATTTTCAGCCGGAAATTTTCTGATGGCCTTTCAACTCGAACTTGTGACAAGTTAATTCCTTTTTGAACCGGACATTTTTAAACCGGATTTGAGTGCTTCAGAGCTTTGTAGGAGAATAAATTTTTCTTGAACCGGATTGTAAACCAGAGTCATTTCTCATGACCCGGAACTTCTTCGAGCCGGGATTGTATAACTGTCATATACTTTCTAAGCCAGAAATTTTCTGACGGTCTTTAAACTTTCATCAATATAACAGTAGCCTCCGGGACTGGGTTATCCTTCCCTCCATCGTCCTGGGGTTCTTAAATTTTCTGAAACTGGCAAGATTCGCTGAGTCATGTCATCGTATCCCCCAAGTCTCAAAGGCGACTCGAGGAGTTGGCTTGAGACTCTCCATATTTGACCGTGATATAAACCGGCATAACTTGTATATCATTGGCGTTGATAGCACGATGTGAATCCATAGAAGGTTGAGGTGACTGCGGCGGGTTTATAAATGATCTCGTATGAGCCGTGTCAGCAACTCGGCCAATGGTTCCTTCGAACTGTCTGTTTGAAGTTTAACCAAACTGTAGTGACGGCGACTTGTGCGCCTGCCCATTGAGCCATCCAGTGCAGACGGCGGCTGATAATATATGATAATTTGCCTCCAATTTGTTGGAAGAAAACCGGGCTTCCCAAGCAGTGACTTGCTCATACTCAATAAATAGCTCATGCAGACAGGTGCGGCTCGATGTGCTGATGTAGACCAGGCCGTGAGAGACGGACGGTAAAGACGACCGCAACATCTGAGGCGGCACAGACAGATGAACCGGCCGCGGCGTTGTAAGCTGGTGCGGACGGGCAAGTTGTCCTCCTTGTTGTAAGCTGTCTTGGTCGTGAGAGACGGCCACGGCATTGTAAGCCGGCGCGGTCGCGAGAGACGGCCACGGCGTTGTAAGCCGGCGCAGTCGCGAGAGACGGCCACGGCGTTGTAAGCCGGTGCGGGAGTCTGTTGAGTAACGACGACCACCTGTGCCAAAAGATGTTGGCGTGCCTCCATCTCCATGGTATAATATCACTTTTTGTCATAAATAATTGCCCTGCATAAACAATATTGCAGACCAAGGCAAAGACAAACTTATTCTTGACAAAAACAACATGTGCTAATAAAACAAACTTGGATAGATATCACCTGATTTGTTTGGACGACGGATGATAGACAGAGTCATATATTCCATTCGTAGATTACTTCCAGTAATTTCAACAATGAGTTAAACACTCTCTCTGGCGGAAACAAGGCAAAAAAAGGCCCGTGAACCGGCCTGTAACACAAACTCCGGCGGGCTGCAGCTCTCAGTGGCAGCGACCAGCCCGGACCAGAGAATGGACGAAGATGACTCGTCTGCAAAAACAGCGCGCCGGCGGCTTAAATGGAGGTGCGTGAGTCGGGGCGACTCTACACACGACAGGGTGGCTCAACACAACTGCAGCAGGCAGCCACGAGCAGTGATCCGTCCGGATGGTTCCACATACGGCGGCTCAGGACGACGACTTAGCAGGGTCGGCGGCTCAGAGCGGCCACGGCAGAAACAGGGCCAGTGATTTAGGCAGGCCGGGAGGGCAGCAAGGCGACCCGGCAGAGGTGTGCTGCAGTAGTACTACTCGGGTTCCATTGATTTCACGTATGACCATCTGGTAGGCCTAGTGTTTGTCAAATCTTGAGACTTGTGCAAATAAACAATGTGCTGGAGCTCTTTTGTCTTTTTTGTCTTCCATGTATGCGCCTGACCGATGTAAGCAAAGAAAGGTGGACCAAGCTATATTCAAGCTGAAGAACAAGTACAGAGGCTGGCGTTTTGGACTTGGGGTTGTGCCCTGTGAATTCTCAGCAGCAGATGATCATGATGCAGTCAGTGCCGTCGCGGCTGCAGATGCAGACCAATGCGACAGCCGCCTTTTTTTATAGACGTCAGCAGCTGGTTAATTTTTCTCTTCCTCCTAGAGTTCTGCTCCCTTGGTTGGTGTACCAAAAAAAATCCGATTTGATGGTTTACACGATGCGCAACGACAGTAGCAGAAGTAGCAGTCTTGGAGCTTTGAGGTGACTCTGTGTACATCGGCTGCAATCAATGCAATTTCCTTCACGTGAGGTATAACAAGCCCTTAAGAATCGTGATGTCATGCACTACAACTAGTAGTAATACGCTTTTGCTTTTCCAGCGGGTGAGCTACAGCGGCACATGGCCAGACCCGGCCGAGCACAGCGGCAGGCGGCTCACGGTGCGGAGCGGTTTGCCGGGGCATCTCGGGCGGCCACTTGGCCGGCTCACAGGCAGAGGCTGGATCATCGTAGTCCAGGGCCGAATCCATGTCCACGTCCCTGTCTTCCTTCGGGTCGTGGCCAGTTCTGTTGACTCAGTCTGTGTCCTCCTCAAAGCAGGGTTCTTCTTTCCTCTTTTTGTATTGACCTTATCGTGAGTATGACTCTGTAGTTTCCCTTGTCCTCTTCCGACTAGCAGTACTCAAGTACTTCCTCCGTTCCATAATGTAGTGTCTGATCTAGTAGTACTCAAGTAGTACTAGCTCTTCTCCCAGAAAAGAATACCTGATGTTGGTTTTCACGTGACAGAGTGCTAGTTTGGATAGTACTAGTCTAGGAGTACTTTTGCTTTGATCTTGTGCACTTGTCCGTAGATGGTACGACATGTTCCTTGACCGGCCACGCGCGGCTGCAGCTAACTTTGCCTCTGATCCGGAAAACGAGACGCCTTTGGTGGATTTCTGCAACTGTGTAAGGGAATCTTCCTGTTGGTCTCGGTGACTTTTATAGAACACCACAATGGAAATCAATCCAGACGGGTCACTTAGTCGTATTGGTGATTTGACTGGCTTCGTGGATCGCTAGACGCCGCGCACAACAGTTGCCTCGAAAATTTGATTACGTCCCTCTGATTGCTCAATGACGCGAGGACTAAATTCCTATTGGCCTCTTGCATATCGGCAGATTGCCCGACGACGGCGACAGACAAGTTGTAACCCTAATTTTCTTGAACCTTAAATCTCATAGATCTAAAATCTGGACTGATCCACTTGAAGTTGATGCAAACCCTTCCAAACCGGCTCATCTGAAAAATTGCAAACTTCTCGATCCCTGAAAAGATCCCTCCAAGAACTCAACACCACCGTGCGCGGGCCTCACGGTGGGCGCCAACTGTCGTGGAATTGTCACGTCAGATGTCCTTAGTGTGAGGACTTAGTCTCGAGGCCAACGCATCTATGTGGTAGCTTGAGAGGGGTTGAGTGGAATCGAGAGACGCAACACAAGACAGGGATTTAGACAGCTTCGGGCCCCGGGAAACATCATCCGGTAAAAACCCTACATGCTGTTTGAGGCTAGGTCTCATTATCATCACGAGGGAGTCACCGTAAACCGGCTCTCCTCTTTGTGTCTAGCCCTAAGATTGTTTATTCTTGCTTGTAGCTTGTCCCTCTTTGGGGAGCCCTGCCCCTCCTTATATATGTTGAAGGGGCGGGTTACATGTGGAGTCCTATTAGGATTAGGACTAGTCTCCCTTCTAATACAAACCGGATACAAGTCCGGGTCTTCCTTGTAAAGTAAATATTCCTCACGCCTTTTCTCTTAAACCGGCCCACCATAGCATTATCCGGCCATCCATAAACCGCCCGTTGGGCCACCGGGTCTTGTCGCTCCTCTGACCCGCCTGCCGGATTACCAATGAACCGTAAACCGCCATGTCCAAGTGGGTTGCCGTGAATTGCCAAACTCTAGCCGGGTCATACATCCGGAGGTTTATACCGCGGGGTATATCCCCGACAACTATGGTAGCCTGGCTTATTAGGGATGATAGACTACTCATATCAATAAGGAATTCCTTCTTTTTCGGGAGCCCATTTGGAAAGAACTCCAAAGTTAAGCGTGGTCAGCTTGGAGTAGTTTCAGGATGGGTGACTGACCGGGAAGTTGCTCCCGGGTGCGCACGAGTGAGGACAAAGTGCGAAGAAAAGACTAGTATTGATCCGTGGGGCCAGTCTAGATCCCGCTAGGAGTAACGACCACCGGCGGGTGTGTCCGGGGCGTTACAACTTGGTATCAGAGCTGACCCTCGCGGTTACACAGATGTTTGTGGACAGGTGCGCGGTCATGTTGTTCATGACGTTTGTGTCCGTCGTTGCACACGGCATGGCACATGTGCCGGACTGGATGCACAGACGTATATGCCAAGAGGGAGCATTCCTGTGGCCCGACGAGGACGTCGGTTCCTCTGAGTGGGGGTGTATGTGGTAGCCTGGCTTATTAGGGATGATAGACTACTCATATCAATAAGGAATTCCTTCTTTTCCGGGAGCCCATTCGGAAAGAACTCCAAAGTTAAGCGTGCTCAGCTTGGAGTAGTTTCAGGATGGGTGACCGACCGGGAACTTTCTCCCGGGTGCGCATGAGTGAGGAAAAAGTGCGAAGAAAAGACTAGTATTGATCTGTGGGGCCAGTCTAGATCCCGCCAGGAGTAACGATCACCGGCGGGTGTGTCCGGGGCGTTACTGTAACACCCCGGATATGATTTTCCCAATTTGTACTCCAACTCTTGCCGTTTCCGGTGTTAAGTTATTTTATTTTCTCGGGTTCGGGTCTTTGTCTCCGTGTGTTGTTATCGTTGTCATGCATCTCATTCGTCTAAGAATGTAATTGACTCAATTGACTCATTCGTCTGAGAATGTAATTGTCTTTGCCGCTTGGGATAATACCATCCGTCTATTTTCTCTCAATGAGAAGGGTGAACTGGATGCCATCTCGCAAATTCCAGTCGTTTGCGAATATCAAGACGTCTTTCCAGAAGAGCTTCCAGGAATGCCTCCGCACTGGCCAGTTGAATTCGTTATTGATCTTGAGCCTGGTACGGAAGCTGTGTGCAAGCGTCCTTACAAGCTCGAACCTGAAGAGTTGAAGGAGCTGAAGAAGCAACTCGATATTCAAGAAAGAATGGGTCTCATCCGGCCTAGTTCTTCTCCGTGGGGTTGTGGTGTTCTTTTTGTGAAGAAGAAGGATGGAACGGACCGACTTTGTGTTGATTACCGTCCATTGAACAAGAAGACCATCAAGAACAAATACCCACTTCCCAACATCAATGAGCTGTTCGAACAACTCAAAGGTTCCCAAGTATTCTCCAAGCTTGATCTTCGTATGGGTTATCATCAGATTCGAATCCATGAGCAAGATATTCCCAAGACGGCTTTCAGGACAAGCTATGGTTCATATAATACACTGTCATGTCTTTTGGCCTCGTCAACGCTCCTCCGACTTTCTCTCGCATGATGAACTTCATCTTCAATGCCTACACCAATGACTTCATTTTGGTCTATTTCGACGACATTCTGGTTTTCTCGAAGAACAAGGAAGATCATGCCAAGCACTTGCGTTTGGTGCTTGATAAGCTAAGGGAACACCAGTTCTACGCCAAGGTCTCCAAGTGCGAATTTTGGCTCGATGAGGTTCTTTATCTTGGTCATATCATCTCTACCAAGGGCATTGCGGTGAATCCTGAGAAGGTGTCTGCAATTGTGAATTGGGAACCTCCTCAGAATGTGAAGCAACTTCGTAGCTTCCTCGGTCTCGCAAGCTATTGCTGAAGATTCATTGAAAACTTTTCTAAGATCGCGAAGCCTCTCTCAAATCTTCTCGAGAAGCACGTCAAGTACGTTTGGTCTCCAGAGTGTGACATTGCTTTCAACACTTTGAAAGAGAAATTGATCACTGCTCCAGTTTTGACTCCGCCTGATGAATCCAAGCCGTACGAGGTCTTTTGTGATGCCTCTCTCCATGGTCTTGGCGCATTGTTGATGCAAGAGAAGAAAATTGTTGCTTATACCTCTCGCCAGTTGAAGCCCAATGAGAAGAACTACCCCACTCATGATCTCGAGTTGGCGGCAGTTGTGCATGCTCTTTTGACTTGGAGACATCTCTTATTGGGAAGAAAAGTGGACATTTTCACTGATCACAAGAGGCTCAAGTACATCTTCACTCAGCCTAATCTCAACCTTAGGCAAACTCGATGGGTCGAAATGATTCAAGAGTATAATCCAAGTATCGAGTATACTCCAGGCAAGGCCAATGTGATTGCTGACGCATTGAGCAGGAAAGCTTATTGCAACAGTCTGATTCTCAAGCCTTATCAACCCGAGCTTTGTGAAGCTTTCCGCAAACTTAATCTGCAAGTTGTTCCTCAAGGTTTCCTCACCAACCTTCAAGTCTCTCCTACCTTGGAAGACTAGATTTGCCAAGCTCAGCTTCTTGATGCTATGGTGAAAAAGGTGAAGATAGGGATTGCCAAGAGTCAACCCAAGTACAAGTGCTACCGCCTTGATGACAAGGATACTCTCTTCTTCGAGGATCGTATTGTTGTGCCCAAAGGTGACCTTCGTAAAGTGATCATGAAAGAGGCTCACAATTCTCTCCTCTCCATCCACCCTGGAAGTACGAAGATGTATTAGGACCTCAAGCAGGCTTATTGGTGGACTCGAATGAAGCGCGAGATTGCTCAATTCGTGAATGAGTGTGATGTCTGCAGAAGAGTGAAGGCAGAACACCAAAGGCCAGCGGCTCTCCTCCAACCTCTTGCCATTCCAGAATGGAAGTTTGACCACATTGAGATGGACTTCGTGACTGGGTTTCCAAAGTCCAAATGTGGCAATGATGCTATATTCGTTGTCATTGACAAACTCACTAAAGTGGCTCATTTTCTGCCTATCAAAGAGTCAATCACTGCAGCTCAATTGGCGGAACTCTATACCTCTCGAATTGTCTCTCTGCACGGAATTCCACAAGTGATCTCTTCAGACCGTGGCAGCATCTTTACCTCCAAGTTTTGGGATTCTTTTCAGAAGGCCATGGGCACCAACATCCGCTTCAGCACAGCTTTCCATCCTCAAACTAGTAGTCAAGTCGAGCGTGTCAACCAGATTCTTGAAGATATGCTCAGGGCTTGTGTGATCTCCTTCGACATGAAGTGGGAGGATTGTCTTCCTTGTGCTGAATTCTCCTACAACAACAGTTTTCAAGCAAGTTCGGGCAAGGCCCCATTTGAAATTCTGTATGGCAGGAAGTGCCGTACCCCTCTCAACTGGTCTGAAACCGGCGAACGTCAGCTTTTGGGTAATGACTTAATCACAGAGGCAGAGGAAATGTGCAAAGTCATTCGAGATA
The DNA here is from genome assembly GCF_018294505.1 of Triticum aestivum. Lineage (NCBI taxonomy): Eukaryota > Viridiplantae > Streptophyta > Magnoliopsida > Poales > Poaceae > Triticum > Triticum aestivum. The sequence goes on along the minus strand of NC_057794.1, from coordinate 71,381,996 downwards.
ACCTCAAAGTAGCCCAATCCCGCCAGAAGAGCTACTATGACAGTAAGCACCGTGATTTGGCTTTCGAGATCGGAGATCATGTATACCTCCGCGTCTCTCCTATGAAAGGTACTCGTCGCTTCGGTATCAAAGGGAAGCTTGCCCCTAGATACGTGGGACCTTTCAAGATTGTCAGAAAGAGAGGCGATCTCGCCTATCAACTCGAGCTTCCGTCAAACTTTGCAAATGTTCAGGATGTGTTCCATGTCTCTTAGCTTCAAAAGTGCTTCAAGACTCCTGACCGCACCGTCAACTTCGAGGACATTGAGCTCCAAGAAGATCTCTCCTATCGTGAGCACCCAGTTGCTATCCTTGAAGAGATTGAACGCAAGACTCACAATAAGTCAATCAAATTCCTCAAAGTCAAGTGGTCACACCATTCCGACCGTGAAGCTACCTGGGAACGAGAGGATCACCTCCGTTCTGAATACCCGGCGTTCTTTCAGTCCTAGATCTCGGGACGAGATCCTTTCGTAGTGGTGGAGTGTTGTAACAACCCGGATATGATTTTCCCAATTTGTACTCCAACTCTTGCCGTTTCCAGCATTAAGTTATTTTATTTTCTCGGGTTTGGGTCTTTGTCTCCGTGTGTTGTTATCGTTGTCATGCATCTCATATTATATCATCATGTGCATTGCATTTGCATACAGGTTCATCTCATGCATTCGAGCATTTACCCCGTTGTCTGTTTTGCATTCCGGCGCTTTGTTCTCCTCCGGTGGTCATTTCTACCTTTCTTTCGTGTGTGAGAATTAAACATTTCCAGATTGGACCGAGACTTGCCAAGCGGCCTTGGTTTACTACCGGTAGACCGCCTGTCAAGTTTCATGCCATTTGGACTTCGTTTGATACTCCAACGGTTAACCGAGGGACCGAAAAGGCCTCGTGTGTGTTGCAGCCCAACACCCCTCCAATTTGGCCCAAAACCCACCTAAACCCTCTCCATCATCTAGAGCGTTCGATCACGATCGCGTGGTCGAAAACCGCACCTCATTTGGACTCTCCTAGCTCCCTCTATGCCTATTTAAAGACACCCCCGAATTTCTCTTCCCCTTCCTCCTAAAACCCTAGATCCGTCTCCACCCGCCGCCCGCCGGACATTTTTCCGTCCGACCGGACATTGTCCGCTCCCCCGCCGGCCACTCCGGGAGCGCCAGCTATCCCCGGGGCGGGACCGCTTCGCCGCCGCCGCCCGAGGCCCGCCAGGCCCGCGGGAAGCCCCCGCGGCCCGGTCCGCCCGTTGCCGCCCGGGTCGGCCTCCTCCCTTGCCGTGCCGCTCGCGCCAACTGCCGGCTCCGCCGCGATGCCCCTCGTCGCCGGCACCAACCCCGCTCGCTGCCGTCCTGCATCCGGTGCCGCCCGGCCTTGCCCGAGCCTCTCCGGCCATCTCCGCCGTCCGCCGCTCCTGCCCCGAGCTCCGGCGACCGGATCCGCGCCGCCCCTGACCGTCTCTTCAAGCTCCGGCCGCCACTTCTCCAACTCCGGCGAACTCACTCCGGCCAACCTCGTAACCTGAGCTGGATCTGGATCTGGTTATTCTCGGGTTGACTTTTTGCCCGTAACCCTAGCTCATATGCTCATGTTCTTAGCGTCGTAACTTTGCATCCGTAGCTCCGTTTTGGGCATATAGCATATCAAAATGTCCGCCTCAGAGAGTACATCATTTAATTCCATTGTATCATTTTCATTTGAGTTCATCTTGATGCCCGAAATGCTGTTAGAAGAGTGCTACTTGAGATAATTGTCAGATCGGCTACTCCATTTAGATATTTGTCATTTTGCCATGATTATTGTGTGCATGATATGCCCTCGTGCTCTACACATGTTTTGTTAAGGGTTTTTCCATCTTTCCAGAGGTGCAAAGTGAGGCACTTGGTAATGCTGATTTCAGGGACTTGGCATTTCCACTAAGTCCTTGAGCTGTTTATCTCATATGGCCATATGTTCATGTTGTTTCCTAGTGATCCGTGCCTCTTTTCAGGATGATCAGTAAGGATGTTTTATTAGTATTGTAGTGCTATATCCATCCATATCTTTGTTTGCAATTATGGAGCACCCTAGCTTGAGTCAATCGAGCTCTACTTTTGCTACTTCGTGAATCTGGGCAGATTGTCTACTTGTTAGCGATTTTGCCGATGATGTTGTAGTTGATCCGTGCATGCTATGCTATTGTTCTTGCCATGTCTAGCTTGCATTTTAAGTATTCTTGATGGATGTATGCTTAACTTTTCATGACTTGCTCCGTAGGGAGTGCATCGAGCTCGTAAACATGCCTACTTGATATCTGTTTTCAGCATGTGCCAGTTTTCACAAAGTCTAAAAACTGATTATGCTTTTGCTATGTTCACATGCTTGCAAATGTGTTTTCTGATCCCTTTTGGCTCAAGGTCACTAAGGGACTTTTGTTAAGCTTTTTGAGTATCTCCATGCTATGTTTTACTTTGCCATGTTCAGGTCCTGTAGCATGTAGTTTTGTTGCTCCAAAGAGTGCTACCTGATCTGAAATTCCAGACAAGTGTTAATTTCACTAAGTCTGAAATCTGTTTACCATATGCATTTTTGCCATGCTTGTTTGAACCTGTTAATGGATGAATTGGCCGTAGCTCAGTGCTAGACTTTTGTTAAGCATCTTGAATGCATCCCTGCCATGTATTTTTATGCCATGTTTGAGTGCTGTAGCATGTTCATCTTGTTGCATTTAGATGGCTACTTGCTGTAAATCGCAGAACGTGGTCATATTTGAATCGCTTGCCATTTCCAAACCGTATCTCCGATTCCGGCGTTATTTATATCGTTTTCAAGTGATTTCATCTCATATTTGCAGTGGCACACTTGGATTTCCAAGTTGAGTCCAGGTTCATTCATTCCCTGTCACATCTTGCATATGCATCCCGCATCGCATCCCGCATAGCATACCATCTTTGCATCGTGTTGTTTGAGTTTGCACGTGGTTGATTGTGTCCTTGTTGCTTGTTTGTCTTGTTTGGGTAGAGCCGCGAGACGAGTTCGCTAACGAGGAGCCCATTGAGTTTGCTTTCGAGGATCCAGTCAACTCTGACAACTTTGCAAGCAAGATGATCATACCCTCGAAATCACTACTATCTTTGCTTTGCTAGATGCTCTCTCTTTTGCTATGCCATTGCTACGATGCCTACCATTTGCTTTCAAGCCTCCCAAATTGCCATGTCAAACCTCTAACCCACCATGTCCTAGCAAACCGTTGATTGGCTATGTTACCGCTTTGCTCAGCCCCTCTTATAGCATTGCTAGTTGCAGGTGAAGATTGGAGACCGTTCCTTGTTGGAACATTATTTTACTTGTTGGGATATCATTATATTGCCATGTTATCTTAATGCATCTATATACTTGGTAAAGGGTGGAAGGCTCGGCCTCTCGCCTAGTGTTTTGTTCCACTCTTGCCGCCCTAGTTTCCGTCATATCGGTGTTATGTTCCCGGATTTTTGCGTTCCTTACGCGGTTGGGTTATAATGGGAACCCCTTGATAGTTCGCCTTGATTAAAGCTTTTCCAGCAATGCCCAACCTTGGTTTTACCATTTGCCACCTAGCCTCTTTTTACCTTGGGTTTCCGGAGCCCGAGGGTCATCTTATTTAAACCCCCCCGGGCCAGTGCTCCTCTGAGTGTTGGTCCGAACTGAGCTGCCTGCAGGGCCACCTCGGGGCAACTTGAGGGTTGGTTTTACTCGTAGATAGTCTCATCTAAGTGTGCCCTGAGAACGAGATATGTGCAGCTCCTATCGGGATTTGTCGGCACATTCGGGTGGTGTTGTTGGTCTTGTTTTAACCTGTCGAAGTGTCTTGAAGAACCGAGATACCGAGTCTGATCGGAACGTCTCGGGAGGAGGTCTATTCCTTCGTTGACCGTGAGAGCTTGTCATGGGCTAAGTTGGGACTCCCCTACAGGGATTTGAACTTTCAAAAGCCATGCCCACTGTTATGGGCAGATGGGAATTTGTTAATGTCCGGTTGTAGATAACTTGAGCCTTAATTTAATTAAAATGAATCAACTGAGTGTGTTACCGTGATGGCCTCTTCTCGGCGGAGTCCGGGAAGTGGACACGGTGTTGGAGTAATGCTTGCGCAGGTTGTTCTCTAGATTACTTGCTCGCGCTTTGCCTCCTCTTCTCGCTCTCTTTTGCGAACAGGATAGCCACCATATATGCTAGTCGCTTGCTGCAGCTCCCACATATATTTACCTTGCCTTACCTATTAAGCTTAAATAGTCTTGATCGCGAGGGTGCGAGATTGCTGAGTCCCTGTGGCTCACAGATTACTATTACACCAGATGCAGGGCCTGATGATTCTGCTCCAGGTGACGCGCTTGAGCTCAAGTGGGAGTTCGACGAGGACTCTCAACGATACTATGTTTCCTTTCCTGATGATCAGTAGTGGTGCCCAGTTGGGGGTGATCGGGACCGTGTTGCATGTTGGGTTGTCTTTTATTTTGGCGCCGTAGTCGGGCCATGAGTGCTTGGTTGATGTAATGCTATTTATGTACCTTGATTGACGTGGCGAGTGTAAGCCAACTATGTTATCTCCCCTTTATTATTTATATTACATGGGATGTTGTGAAGATTGCCTAACTTGCGACATATGCCTTCAATGCGATTATGTCTCTAAGTCGTGCCTCGACACATGGGAGCTATAGTCACATCGAGGGTGTTACAGTTACAATGACAACGATGATTTCCCCCTCCGGGAGGGAAGTTCCCCCAGCGGAATCGCTCTGCTGGAGGGCAAAAGTGCTCCTGCCCAAGTTCTGCCTCAAGACGGCAGCGCTCCGTCTCGAAAGTCCTATCCTTATTTTTTCTAGGTCAAAATGACTTATATACCAGAAGATGGGCACCGGAGGTGGGCCTGGGTGAGCACAACCCACCAGGGCGCGCCTGGGCTCCCTGGCACGCCCAGATGGGTTGTGCCTCCTCTAGTACTTATTTGCTCCAATATTCTTCATATATTCCATAAAAATTCTCCGTGATGTTTCAGCTTGTTTGGAGTTGTGCAGAATAGGTAGCTTGACCTAGCTTTTCGAGGTCCAGATTTCCAGCTCTGGAATTCTACCTCTTTGTGTTTACCTTGCATAGTATGAGAGAGAGATGCATTAGAATTACTCCAAAAAGCATTATTATGGATAAAACATCATAAATAACAAGTAAACATGATGCAAAATGGACGTATCAACTCCCCCAACCTTAGACCTCGCTTGTCCTCAAGCTAAAACCGAAATCGAAAACATGTCCACATGCTTAGAGAGAGAGGTGTCGATAAAAACAAAATACGGACATAGAAGCATCATGTTCATTATTACAATAGCAACAAACTTAAACATAAGACTTTTATCAAAGAACTTTTATCATAGATCACTTCTCATGAATAAGTGATAATTCATCACATTACTTAAGTATAAAGCAAAAACTCTATTAGAAACCAACAAACTATGTTCTCAGTCAACTTTGCAACTACAATTCATTATCTTTTCAGGAAGGGTCACATGTCAGAGCCTTTAGGCAACTCCACATACTAAACCATCATATAGTCTTACATGATTGCTAACACTCACCGCGTACACATGAACAAAACGTTTCAGCCGGACACATAGAAATGTAGGGGCTTGTAGTTTTGCCTCCCAATGTATTCACCTCAAGGGTGATGTCAACATTAATAGCTCATGCTATCTATATTCAGCTGGACATATATGCCTAGATCTTTCCTCAGCACATGATGGTTTCCAAAGGAGAAAAATAAAAATTAATAGAGGGAAAACTTTGACTCTTCGCATAAAAGTAAATACATAGAAGTAAAAGATAGACCCTTCACAGAGGGAAGCAGAGGTTGCCATGCGCTTATTTGTTTGTATGCTCAACCCCTTAATGCAAAAGAATGCCACGTTGCATTGCCCCTTGTGATAGTGACCTTTATGATGCCGTCTGTCGCTTTTATTCTTCACCATAACAAGTTAGTGCAACGCTCAATTTTCTCTTACACTAAATGATCTCACACTTTTAGAAGCAATTTTATTGCCTTTTTACATCGATGACAACTTACTTGAGGGATCTTGCTCAATCCCTAGGTAGGTATGGTGGACTCTTGAAAATAAGATTTGGGTTTATGGTTTTTTGGATGCACAAGTAGTATCTCTACTTAGTGCGGAATTTTTGGCTAGCAAAGGTAGGGGGAAAGCACCACATGTTAAAGGATCTATGACAATATGACTTCTGTGTGAATATAAACAAACATGAACCATTAGGTTTTCTCCCTTATCCAACGTCAACAATTTTGGCATATAATATTTTGATGAGGGCTCACATTCACAAAATATTTCTAGGATAGTATATTTATATGTGAATCTTCTCTTCCCTTATTAATTATTTCATGAGTTGCATCATTGACTAATGCTATGTTTGTCAATCTCTAACAAAAATTTCTACTTATACTTTTCCTTATGTGGTGTCATCACCTACCATAAGATTAGCATATGATCTTTTTCATTTATTTCCTTTCTTTCATTTATTTCCTTTCTTTTTATTTATTTCATGAAAATAAAGAAAGCAAAAACTCAAACTAAACTTTATTATATATATCGCACATGATTAAAAAGATAGATCACTAAGCAAACACTCGAAAAGAAAGGATCAAACTAAACCTTTATTCATCTAAAGCAAAAGATCAAACTAAAATAAGTAAAGGCAAAAGATAGTGGGGATCATACGATACCGGGGCACCTCCCCCAGGCTTGGCAGAAGCCAACGGGTCTGCCCATACCCGATACTCAATTCTCTTTTGGTGATGAAGAAGAAGGTGGTGTTGATGAAGTGATCCTGTCCTTAAGGATCAAGAGATTCTCCAATCGACAGATGATGCCCCAGAGGTGGATGATGTGTTCTAGATGCAGAATATTTTCACGGGTGAGATACTTATTTTGTACATGAACCGTTTCAATGATGTGAAAGGCTTCAATCTCAGTAGGAGTAAGATGAGCATAGTAAGGTTTAAGGATATCTTCTTCTTCCTCCTCGGCTGACAGTGCTTGCTCGAAGACTGTGGGTTGATCTACGGTAGCCTCCTTGCTCTCATCTCCCTTGATGGGTTCTGCGGGCTCTTCTCTCTTCAGCTCGATCTTGGTCAACCAAGCATCCTCAAGCTGTGGAAAAACGGAGTCCGGAAGGTACCCCAGGTGGGCACAACCCACCTGGGCGCGCCTAGCATGTCTTGTGCCCACCAAGGTATGCTTCCTGAAAGTTTCTTATTTTCCTATTTTTCTAAATATTCCAAAACTGACAAAAAATATTTTTGCGGATTTTTTGGAGTCTGTTTACTTACTGCATGATGTACCTCCTTATTTTCGTGATTCTGGAGTGTCCCGAAAGGACTCTTTTATATGTTCATCCGGTGCCAAATTTGGATAACATTACTTTCAACATTAATGGGCATACCTGAGATATAATGTTTTATTTGTTGCCCGTTAAAAACCTTCGGGTTAGTACCTTCAGCATTATTTATTTTGATAGCTCCAGACTGATGAACCTCCTCGATGGCATAGGGGCCTTCGCATTTTGAGAGGAGTTTTCCTGCAAAGAATCTAAAACGAGAGTTGTACAAAAGAACATATTCTCCTACTTTAAACTCACACTTTTGGATTCTCTTATCACGCCATCTTTTGAGTTTTTCTTTAAACAACTTGGCATTTTCATAAGCTTGGGTTCTCCATTCATCTAATGAGCTAATATCAAATAACAGCTTTTCACCGGCAAGTTTGAAATTATAGTTGAGTTCTTTGATTGCCCAATATGCTTTATGTTCTAATTCAAGAGGCAAATGACAAGCTTTTCCATAAACCATTTTATAAGGAGACATACCCATGGGATTTTTATATGTTGTTCTATAAGCCCAAAGTGCACCATCTAATTAATTTCTTAGACCAATTCTTCCTGGACCTATTGATAATCTTTTGCAAAATTAACTTTACTTCTCTATTGCTAAGTGCAACTTGACAACTAGACTGAGGATGATAAGGTGATGCAATTCTATGGTTAACATCATACTTGGCAAGCATTTTACGGAAAGCACCATGAATAAAGTGTGAACCACCATTAGTCATTAAATATCTAGGCACTCCAAACCTTGGGGAAATAACTTCCTTAAGCATTTTAATATAGGTGTTGTGATCCGCACTACTGGTTGGAATAGCTTATACCCATTTAGTAACATAATCAATAACAACCAAAATATGTGTATACCCATTAGAGGAAGGAAAAGGTCCCATGTAATCAAATCCCCAAACATCAAATGGTTCAACAGCAAGTGAATAATTCATAGGCATTTCTTGATGCTTACCGATATTACCTATTCTTTGGCATTCATCACAAGATAAGATGAACTTACGGGCATCCTTGAAGAGAGTAGGCCAATAAAATCCACATTGCAATACCTTGTGAGCAGTTCTACACTACAAAAAAAAGACACTTCCGTGATGATACGTGTTTGTCACAGTAGGTCACGTTTTCTGTCATGCATGTACATCCATGACAAATTTATGACAGAATCAAGATAGTCATACCTGTGCTGTCGTAGAAGTGTTCCGTGACATTACCAAAATTATCATCATGGAAGTGTCCACTTCCATGACGATAAATCACGCGTCATAGAAGTGCTTTCGTCAAGGGTGACCGACACGTGGCATCCATCGTAATGGGATGTCGTTAAGCTATCGGGTCCGGTTTTGGATCCGATAACCCGTTAACAGCCCGGACCGATGGGAATTTTCCACGTGTAAAATTCTCATTGGCCGGAGGAAACACGCGTCGGCTCAACGTTCGGACCGATGTCATGCACTCATTGGACAGGAGGCGCCTATGATACGTTGACAAGTGGTACGACCCAACAGAGGCCCATTCCGGTGAAAAGGCCGGGCCTGTCAAAATAAGCGGGCCGACCCATTAGCGGCCTACTTGAGTCAGACCCATTTACAAGTATGGACCATACAAGTTACACATAATCGGCCAATCAAAGGCCCATTCTAGATCCAACAATTTCCAGCCCATCGTCAGTTTAAGCCCATTAACGGCCCGCTACGTTTTGGGCCCAATTGCGGCCCGAGCTTCTTTCGGCCTGTTAGCAGTCCATCGTCAGTTCCAGCCCGTTAACGGCCCAGAACATATTTTGGCATTTTCTCGGCCCATTTTGCAATTGGGCCAATTCTAGCCCGCTGTGACTTTAGGCCTGTCCTCGGCCCATTCGGTAAATGGGCCAACTCTTAGCCCATTTTGCCTCTCAGCCTGTTAAGGGCCCGCACAATAGTTGGGCCTTTGACTTTAGGTCCATTAGGGGCCCATGTTCCGCAAGGCATCATTTCAGCCTAACACAACTTTCAGCCTGTTAAAAGCTTAGTTTGCAAATTGGGCCTCCTCTGGCCCATAACACTTTCGGCCTCTTACTGGCCCGTAAAGTAAAATGGCCAAGACAAAATTGACATTTATTTCGGCCTGCTAAAGGCCCGCAGGACATTTCCATTTATACGGCCCTATCGAGCTTTAGTCCTATTGACGACCTACTAAGAGCCGTTGTTACGGTGGGCCCATTTGGGATCCACTTAATACTATTTTGACCAGCGCAATTAAGGCCCGCTTTGACGGCACATGTTTCTTTGTTTGTATGGCATCCTGGAAATGTTTGGGTGTTTTGGCCCCCGTTTCAATGATATAGCATATTCAAGAAATATCCTACTCTATACTATCGCCTCTAAAAACATACACTATACAATAAAAAGCATAGAAACGTAGAATAATCCTACACAATACAATAAAGAAATTACAGTCAAATATACCCACTGGGCATTATAGTTCGGCACCAGTGATTATAAAGCATACACAAAAAACAAATTACATATACTGGACAAATAAAGCTCATACATCATGAACACGCATCAATAGAACTTACCATTTGAACTATAATCTCTTCAGAAAAAGGATTAGCCGGATTCAGATAGCAAAAATTTCAGTCTACGAAATCTCCAATTCTTCGTGGTTACCTCAGTGTCTTGTTTCATTTTCTGACTCTTGCATCTAATACCTGCATGTCCAGTCTCAACTTGTTGATTGTACGTTGAGAATCATGTACACGTTCTCTTGCCACCTCTAGTTGATGCTCGAGAACATCAGCACATTGCAATTCCAATCCATAATCATTCGGTAACGGCCATGCCGCACTACTCACAGATCTTTGTGTTGATGTCACTTCATCCAGAAATGTTTCTGTAAGTACACATGACTAGGGCAAAAATATAGTTACAACAGTGAAGCAAGCAAGACAGACTATTTTGTACATGGCAAAACAGGACTAACAATAATGTTACACGTCATGAAGCATAAGCAGGTGATATTTTAAAAATTATAAAAAAGGTAGTCTGTGCAGCCTGCATACAGAAATCTCTCTTAGCTCACCAGAGGAGCATGATGTTGGGGCCCAATCCAAAACACAGACAAGTTACAAATTTAGACAGCACGTTGCGTATAAGTAAGCAAGCAGTTGGCCATTCTGTAGCTCAATTAAAGTCTTAGGGAGCATAATGAACAGCAGAGGGATTCATACAAACCTACTACAGCAAGCAAAACTATGCAATCATTAGCCTAGTATAAACTAGATTGTGAGCCTCATGCAATAATAGTTGGTTAATAGACTTCAAAGCTTCAGGCACACTTCGCCAGAGTAATTAAATGGTAAGGCCTTTAATTATGTCAACTAATAGTTATACAAGTACCCAACATCAGGCATCATTGTTTGGGCATCTCATTAACTGAGGACAAATAAAGCAATTGAAAAGAGCAAATTAACTATGCCTGAAACAAACAAGGAATTGAACTGTTGAGTTGGATACAGTGACTTACCTTAACTGGTTGAACAGGCTCAGCGCAGCTCCTACTTCTCTTGCAAGGCTCCTTCCTAACATCTTGTACTTGGAAATCCTCAATCTTATCTTCATTGCACCCCCTCTGCAAGGTGACACAAACTAGTTACTCGTCTCCTTGGAAGATAAATATGCATACTTTCCAGTCTGTGAACAACACAAAGGATGAGATTATAACAAAACAATACCGCATAATGAAACATGACACATCTCTTGCACTTGCACACAATGAAATGAGCATTTACTATGTCTGCACTATGTAAAAACTAGGCATACCTTTGAACTGGATCTCCAGGTAATCTTGGAGAGCCTACTTTGGTGTACAACCAAACCTTTATGTCACCTATGAGTTAGACAAGGCCCCACTACAGCAGCCCTTAGTGTTTAAATCATTGACAAGCTCTGTTAGAGTGTTTCGTCAAGAACAACAAGTAATCAAAGCAAACAATCCTAGTATGGTTGGCTGATGCAAACAACAATTGAACTGTGTGAGCAAATCTTACATATCAAGAAAAGAAGCAAAGAAGGAGGCTTAAAGACCATCACTTGACTGACCAGATTTAAGGGGCACTTAAACATCATGTGCAACGTATGAACTAACATAGACATTGCATATTTCAGATTCTACAATGGAATGCACATGTATTAGGTTATGTCATGTATGATGATGCCTAAATGTACACTATTGCAGGCATGAGTGATTCATCATTGCATGCACAATTGAATTGCAGGTTAAGGGCCAGTTTGATTCCGCCTTTTTAGGGCTTATTGTCAAAATAAGCCATAAAATATGTAAAGTAGTCATTTTTGAGTTATGGGCTTGGGCTTAACTTATTTCACTTTGGAGGGGGGTGTTTCGGGTAGAAGCTCACTAAAAATTGAAGGGAAGGGGAATAGTGAAATAACTCTGTTGTCTGCCTATATTACACTCAAAATGCAAATGCTCACGCCCGCGTCACACCTGACCCTCAAGTAAAAACAAACATGCAAGCGTTCATTGCCCTGCCCGCTTGCATCTCCTCTCACCTTTCCCTCTACCTCGATCCCCTGCCTACAGCCCTAGGGTTCCTCCAGTGAGCCGTCGCCTCTGGTCCCATCTGGCCTGGTCCTCGATGATGCTCTCTCCAGCTAGGCTACATGGCCGGTAGGTAGGGGCACCCTGGCCGCTCCTCCCTCTGGCGCCGCCCCTCATTCTCATGGTCTCCAGCAGCTGCTCATTTGTGGTCCGTCCAACGCACTACTCCGGCGGGCGCCGCACAACTACGACTGATGCCACACTGCAGCAGAAGGCACCCTATTCCCCCTCCCCTCCTCCCAGGTCGTGGCCTTGAGGTGCTGTTGAAGGATGAGCTCATCCAACAAGGTGAGGATCTCCTCGGATTTTTTTGCCAAATTTCCATTCCGATCCACTATACGATGAATTGCTATGAGCTGCTTCTGCTGCTGCTATATGATGCATTGCTATGAGCTGCTCCTAATGCTGCTATATGATGAATTGCTATGAGCTGCTGCTGCTATATGATGAATTGCTTTGAGCTGCTGCTCCTGCTATATGATCACTTGCTATAAGCTGCTCCTGCTGCTGCTGTATGATGAATTGCTATGAGCTACTCCTGCTGCTGCTATATGATGAATTGCTATGAGCTACTCCTGCTGCTGCTATATGATGAATTGCTATGAGATGCTGCTGGTATATGATGAATTGCACACTGCTGCTACTGTATGATGAGTTGCTATGAGCTGCTGTTGCTGCTATATGATACTTTCAGGTGGTGCTGCTATATGATAATAACTATCCACTTGGACCACCGAATTTCAATAAATAATTGTTCTTCATTTAAATGTGGGTCATGTGTTCTTCTTTTAAATTACGCAATGGGATCTCTATGGAAGACATTACCAAAGTAGATTGTGCCAAGTAGATGGTATCTTTGTATTTGCATTTTGAACAAATAGTGATGGTCTGTTTTCCTATCATATCAATTACTGCACTGGGTTCAATTTGTGATGTTTGCAAGTCAAATTATTTTTCATATGGGCAGCAAAATGAAAAAATAAAATGCAATCTAGACTTTTCACTGATCATACCAGAGATAAGCTGAAAAGGAAGGCAATGAAAAGAACTGGTTGGCTTATTACCTGGAGCGTATATTCATAGGTGCTTATTTTCTTAGGATAACTCGTAATAACTGTGCCTAAGAAACTTGGCCAATAGAACTGACATATAAATAACATGTGACGATGATTGCAATGGAGGAGTGACCTACCATAGCACACTGTATAGGCTCACCGCTGCCTCTCCTTTTTCTGCGATGTTCCATGAAATTTCCACATACATCTTGTACTTTTTCATTGTGTAACCCTATCTGCAAGTTCACTTCTAATTTCAGACATCTCTACATGATAATACATTGCATATCCCTTGCGCATATTTAAACCACCTATTAATGATCGTGTGCGTAGCATAAACTAGCCATGACTCTGTGTGCTGGACTAACAAGCACTCTAAGGGAGCCTAATGTAGTGCACTGGAATTCCTACATGCCACCTACGATTTTGTTTAATGTACTGCCTCTGTTCCTAAATATATGTCTTTGTATAGATTCCAGTATGGACCACATACAGATGTATATAGATGCATTTTTGAGTGTAGATTCAGACATTTTGCTCCGTATGTAGCCTATAGTGGAATCTCTAGAAAGACTTATATTTAGGAACGGAGGTACGTGATAGTATCATGTATGACATCTACATATCTAATTTAGCATCCAGTAGTAGAAATCATTGTCTACAAAAAGGGATTACTGGTCGAAAATCCTAGCAAAGCACGCTGCAGGCACACAACAATACAAGAGAGAGAGAGAGACTTACAAGATCATAGCAATGCCTCAGTCCAGGATCTTGGTTGGCCAAGCTGTTAGATCCAGAAGAAACATCGTCCTTGTAGTTTTTGCTAGCTGCATACAGGTAACAATGACCTGTTAGTATATTTGAAGTACATTGGGCAGGTGATGCTGGACGGGTTTAAAGGTGACAAGTACCTAGGCCGTGGTGCATGGTTGGCATCTTGCCAGACGGTGAGAATCGGGTTAGAAACGTCAAGGGTGATGACGCTGTGCTGGCTGTCGGGGTCCGGTAAGGAGATCTAGAACCATCGAGTAGGGTGTTTGTGGAGCAGCTCCGGTAGGGTGGACTACGGTGTGGGCGAAGCGGATCTTTGGCCGTGGACGAGGGCATCGGTGAAGCTGCTCCGGTGGTTGGGTTAAAGATGGTGTCGACAATTCGGATCTGCAGCCATGGACGAGGCGTCAGAAGCTGCTCTGGTAGGTTGGATGAGGGTGCGACAAAGCGGATCTGTGGTCGTGGACTTGTGAGTTAGCAAAGCGGCCCCAGTAGGGTTGAGAATGGTATAGGCGAAGCTACTCCGGTAGGGTTGACGATGGTGTCGGTGAAGCGGCTCTGATAGGGTTGAGGAAGGTGTCGGTGAAGGGGATCAGAGGCTGTTGGTGGGGCTGCTCTGGGGGGGGGGGTGTGGACGAAGCGTCTCCAGTGGGGAGTACGAATGAGCCGCTGCAGATGTGCCACGGTTGACGAGAGAACCAGCAAAGCAGATCCGACGCCATGGACAAGGCCGACACTGAATGTGCTATGGTATAGTGATGGATGAGCAGTCTACTTGTTTCTAGTGGAGGTGGGAGTGGGTAGATGCGGCCGCAGAAGCAGATCCAGCGAGGTGGACGACGCTGGCAGTGAATGGGCTCTAGTACGCCGGTGGATGAGCAGTCTATGGTTTCGAGAGGGGAGGGGCAGAAAGGCCGATGAAGTATGGATGACATGATGTAAGATGCTCTGGTGCTATAGAGTTAGTCGTTTTTGCGGGAGGGGGAGAGGAAATGGGGGTGCCGTGTGGTGGGGGGAACCGGAAGTTACCAAAATAGCCCCGACCTACTATGTAGATGAGGGCGGTATTGTTATTGTTGTTCTCTGTGCACCAAGGACAAAAGGGGAATTTCGCATGCTAAAGACTAGGTGGCGGAAATTTTGGAAGGAGGCGGGAGATTTTGCCACCCGCGGGATCGTTCGTATCCAGTTTCAACTAATTTTGGTATAGGCAAGCGGGAAGGTCATGCGAGACTGTGTACACGGGGCACACGTTAGCAGTTAATAACTGCCAGAAAAAAGACAATAACTCGGGATGATGCGCCGATAACTTGTACGTTCACACGGGCGCGGCCAATCGTACGGGTGTAGAGGCGCATGCAGAAAAAAGGGATCAAACGCTCAGCCTATGTATTTCTCGTGTAAATAGATAATTTAGTGCCATTGGTTATTTACTTTAAACATAATGCATTGACATGTTAGTGTAGAGGTGCACAAAAAGAAATGGATATTGTAGTCCCACAAAAGAAATGGATATTGTAGTCCGCTACTTAAAAGTGTTACCTCATATGATTACATAGCCTCCGTTTCATAAATTGCGTACCCATTGAATTCATATATGAATATTACATATATTACTTCATAATAGAACCTTAAATCATCCAAGACTAATGAATTTGAATGCAAGAGTAACAATGGTGCATGTACATGATAGCTACATTGGTTGTTTGAAGAAACATCACTGTAACTTTGGCATGCACAATTGAAAAGGTTTATTTAGATAGAAAAAAGGTGATATGTGAGTGTCCAATCTTTATAGAATTGAATCGATATTGTACCTTTAGCTACGATACGAAGTAGATATTGATTTATGTTCAAGTGATGCACATCCATGGTCGCTAGATAGTGATAAGTGAATGAATTGTGCAATCTCTCTCACACGCATACATATCTCATTTCCCCGTGGGCATCGGAATCACACATGCGCACTTCGTGTATTTCTCTCCCTCCGTCAAGTTTAGAATTCATCTTTCTACCCCGTCCTACAAGTCTCTCACACAGAAACACACACACTCTCTCTGTCGAACATGCCCACCCTTTAATTCTGACCACCCACAACCACTAATGTCTCAAAGGATAATTATGTCTCTCACACATATGCCTAAGGTTAACTCGAGTTTCGGAACCATATGAATACATACAATGGGATTCCAGCAGAGCACCATTTGTTTTGAGATCTCTCTCTCTCTCTCTCTCTCTCTCTCTCTCTCAGACACACACACACATACACGCATAGACATTGTTTATCGCTTCATTTTTCTGGCACTTGCATGCACACCGTTTTTTTATCTCCGTAATGTTTTAAGTATGCCTCGCACACATCCTATCTACCTATCCCTTAATATAGATATGGGTCACACAAACTCCTTCTCCCTACTAGCAAGATGCCCATGCGTTGCACGGAACACCAAGATGCATTTGTATGATTAGTTTATCTTGTGGGAGAAAAAGATGAACGCGGGAATGACTTATTTGCAAATGTGGAGAGGGGTGTGGGTATATTTTTGCAAAATTGCCATAGTTTCCTTCCTATCTGTCAGATATAAATCGGATGGCCTATATTGCAGGATGGCAGGAACACCATCATCACCAACTCTGTTTTTTATAAGAGTAGAGATATGTAAGTGTCACTGCCCCCACCCACCCACGCGCGCACACACACACACATACGCACACACACTTCCCGACATCGAAGGAGTAGGGTGACACCTCAATCTTGATAGTAATCTATCGAATGGCTTTTCTCTCAAACACACACACACACACACACACACACTACCTGACACCAAAGGAGTAGGGTGGCACCTCGATCTTGGTAGTAATCTATCTACTCCTCTTTCAAACACACATAGATACACACACACACCCACACTCACTAGTTGTGCCTCTGTGCCTACCGCACACACTCTCGATACGTCTTTCTCTCCCTCCCCCCAAACCCCAACAATGATAGCAGAAGGGTGACAACTCGATTTGATCTTAATCTGTCAATCGGTTTCTCTCTCAAACATCGTGTCTCTGTGCCTTTCTCGAACACACGAGATACGTCTTTTTCTCCATAGCCCCCTCGATATGTAGACTTCTCGCGCACGCACAACTGTAGTGACGATGACCTGAACCCGATGTGCCTTGTTTTCACCGGCCTCATGTGGTAGTTTTCACCCTGTTTTCCGCTAATTAACAAGACAACCTTTTCTTTGTTACTACTAGTGAATCTGAAATCATTCGAGGCAGACATATAGTATATCACTTCAACCCAATTATCGCAGTATCTATTTTCAAAGAAACTAGCTAGATGCCCGTCCGTTGCACGGAACATCAAGATGCATTTGTATGAGTAGTTTATCTTGTGAGAGACTAGCAAGATGCCCATGCGTTGCACGAAACATCAAGATGCATTTATATGAGTAGTTTATCTTGTTAGAGAAAGGATGAACGAGGGGAGGCCTTATTTGCAAATGTGGAGGGGGGTGTGGGTATCTTTTTGCAAAATTGCCATAGTTTCCTTCATATCCGTTAGATATAAATCAGATGGCCTATATTGTAGGATGGCAGGCACACCATCATCACCAACTTTATTTTGTATCTCTAACTCCTATAAAAGACTCATTTGGTGCTGACGGTGTGTCTGCCATCCGTCATTTCTGACCATCAGATGTGCATCTAATGACTATGATGTAAGTCATGGCATTTCTGCAACAAGACCCCACTTCTCTGCTACAATTTGCAGAAACCCCTTAGTATCTTGAAACCAACCACATCCCTCCCCCACCTCATCAAAACAGCCACAAGGAATATATTTTGAGTGAAACCTAATACGAGTATATTTTTTGTGATATATACACCAAACTAGAGTGTTTTTCTTTCAAGTTTGTGCACAAGTATTATTCTATTTTGGATCCATTGCAACGCACGGGCACATTGCTAGTAAGAGTAGAGAAAAGGATCAATGAGGGAAGGCCTTATTTGCAAACATGGAGAGGGGTGTGGGTATCTTTTTGCAAAATTGCGATAGTTTCCTTCCTATCCGTTACATGTAAATCTGACGGCCTATATTGCAGGATGGCACGCACACCATCATCACCAACTCTGTTTTCTACTCCCTCTGTTCCTAAATATTTGTCTTTTTACAAATTTCCACAAGTGACTACATACGGTGCAAAATGAGTGATCTACACTCTAAAATATGTCTACATACACATCCGTATGTGGTACTCCATTTGAAATCTAAAAAGAGAAATATTTAGGAACAGATGGAGTATAAGAGTAGACATGGAGATATATCTCCAGCATGGTCTACAACAAAAATGTGCTGGACTGGTTAGCGCCGGATGCTGGCAACACGATGACCTGAGTTTGAATTCTGTCTTTAACTTTATATTTTTATATTATATATATTACTTATTTAATACATACCTCTTTCGCTACTGTACTGACAGTGGAACCCATAGATTACTTATAATACAAGATTAAGGATGGACTTGTTTCTTTTTAACTTTTTGTATGAAGCTGTAGCCACCCTGCAAGTCACGTGTACACTGTACATGCAAGTAACTTTTTATAGAGGGAGAATCATACATGCAATTAACTCAAATGGATTGGATGTGACTCATTATTTCCATCATAAGAGCATCTCCAACGGCAGCCAGCAAATTTCCTCCCGCTTCCTTCCGCGGAGGACGACATCAAACGCCGACGGCATACATTTTCACAACTCTGACCAACCAGATGAAATTCGTGCAAACACAGACTGTTTTCATATAAGCACACATGATTTCATATAAAAAAGCCGGATCTTCATATAAACATGATGGATTTCATTACATTTACATGAACTAAGCGGTGCTAATCCGGCTCTCTTGGTATAATTAATAGTCCCTCCATTCAGAAATACTTGTCCTAGAAGTGGATATATCTAGACTTATTTTAGTTATAGACACATCCAATTTATCCATTCTTAGAACAAATATTTCCCGCCAGTAGGAGAGGGAGTACCTAATCTAAATGGCCTCCCGTGGATCGCATTGTCTTCCTCATGTCCGGCAGACACTTGCGGGGTCAACGAAGGTCCTTGGAAGAGACAAAGCGGCAAAGAAACCACCTGAATGCGCGGTCGTCGCCTCAACGGTGGTCTTCATGGGACCCAAGTGGCGGCGGCCTCCCGTGTTCTACTTCTCCTCGATGATGGCGGCGGACACGGAGAAGTTGGCCACTGACTTGTTGCTCTCCACACAACTGGCTTCTATCTCTGCTTGCATGGCGTTGCCGCAGGCACGGCCGCAGGCACGGGAGGCGCGGCCACCCGCAGACACTGGTGCCATGGTACGACGCGGTAGCGACGACGCCTGTACCGGTTTGCTCACCGCCGTGCCGGCGTGGTGCAACTAGCTACTCCTCATCGAACTGAACTGGAGTGGCGAGTTGCTGAACCATGCACCGGATTGGGGCGGCAACTGGCTCCGTCGGGCCAAGTGAGTTTGATGAAGCACCGAGCGGCCTCGCCCGTATCCGTAGGGCTCGGCGGGCAACCCAGCCGGGTAGTATGGCGGAGAATGGCTCCTGGGAAGCCATCAGAAGAGTGGAGAAAATGGTGGAGGACGAGATGGGGGAGCGGTGGAGGGGTGAGATTCTTGCCCGTTGTTTGTCTGGCCCCGTTTAAATAGAGGGCGGATAGTAGGAGCTTGGCCGGCGTCTGGCCTAGTTTAAACTGAGGGCGGACGGGAGGAGCTTGGCCGGTGTTGCGTTTAATTCCGGCCCGCTCATGAACGGACATGTGGCCGGAGTAGGTATCTCGGTTTGCATGCAGGTTTAACGGACGTGTTTGATGGAGGCGAGGAGGCGTGTTTAGTCGGGCGTGCAGCGGGCGCCACAGTAATATTCGATTTGATAGCGGGCGGCGCAGTTCCCGATACGGCTTTAATGCAGACGAGGGAGGGGTAGCGGTTCCCGAAATGTTGAACAGCCAATGATGCATCCTCCTTCAATTAGCATCGTGCATGCATGAGGGAAGTAATGGGAGGAGGACCAGGAAAAGAGGCTGCACGATGTGAATGCAACATAGTTTGCACTCATATAAAGGCGCCCCTCCATTCCAATGCATCTACCATATCATACGCACCTAAGCATTTTCCTAATCACCTACACTAAGCGCAAAAGTGCTCACTCCAGACCCATGGCGGCGATGTGCACGAGCGGCAAGCGGCTGTGCCAGATGGTCCACGACGCCGGCCTGTGGCATGGCACCGAGGATCATCTCCAGATGGTGTTCGCGGCCGGCTGGTGGATGGCCGCGTCGACGCCAACTACGACTCTCAGTTGGACCAGATGATCGTTGCTACCACCAACAAGTTCACCGTCCTCAAGAAGCTCTGGTATGACATCGCCGTACTCCTCCAGCCCGCAAGCCCTGACTCCTCATTGCCTGCCACCCTAATCGGCCTCCATGGCCGGAACCTCTTTCATGCACTGGTGGCCCTGCGACTGCCACCAACGCCATGAAGAATGTCCACCTAGAGGCCGCTGAGGGAGTCCTGGATTAGGGGGTCTCCGGACAGCCGGACTATATCCTTTGGCCGGACTGTTGGACTATGAAGATACAAGATTGAAGACTTCATCCCGTGTCCGTGTGGGACTTTCCTTGGCGTGGAAGGCAAGCTTGGCAATACGGATATGTGGATCTCCTCCCTTGTAACTGACTCTGTGTAACCCTAGCCCCCTCCGGTGTCTATATAAGCCGGAGGGTTTAGTCCGTAGGACAACATACAATCATACCATAGGCTAGCTTCTAGGGTTTAGCCTCTACGATCTCGTGGTAGATCAACTCTTGTAATATTCATATCATCAAGAACAATCAAGCAGGACGTAGGGTATTACCTCCATCAAGAAGGCCCGAACCTGGGTAAAACATCTTGTCCCTTGCCTCCTGTTACCATCCGTCTTAGACGCACAGTTCGGGACCCCCTACCCGAGATCCACCGGTTTTGACACCGACATTGGTGCTTTCATTGAGAGTTCCACTGTGCTGTCACCATAAGTCTTGATGGCTCCTTCAATCATCGGTAACGATGCGGTCCAGGATGATGTTTTCCACCCCGGACATATCTTCATATTCGGCGGCTTCGCACTGCGGGCCAATTCGATTGGCCATCTGGAACAGATCAAGGGCTACGCCCCTGGCCACCAGGCCAGGTTTGGAAACCTAAACTACACTGCCGACATCTGCGGAGACTTGATCTTCGACGGATTCGAGCCCATGTCAGGTGCACCGCACAGTCATAACGAGCATGACGTAACTCTGCCGTCGGACAATGTTCGGGAGATCGCATCTGCAACTACTTTGGCCTCCAATCCGGAACAAATTGCGCCATTCGAGGATGGAGGGATTGACCCCGCCACGGAGGCTGCACTCTCAGTGGCGATGGAGCCGGATACTGACTTCACCCCTTACAAGAGTCGTGTTGCCAAACCAATGGATTCATCTCCGGCCACGGACTCCAAGCCGCTTGCATCCGTGCCTGTCGAATCCGATTGGGCACCGATCATGGAGTTCACCTCCGCGGATATCTTTCAGCACTCGCCTTTCGGCGATGTGCTAAACTCATTAAGGTCTCTCTCCTTCTCAGGAGAACCCTGCCGAACTATGTCCCGTTAGAATGGGATGCGGACGACGAAGAAATTCGCTGCCCACCCACCACCCACTTAGTAGCCACTGTCGACAACTTAACCGACATGCTCAACTTCGACTCCGAAGACATCGACGGCATGGACGAAGATGCAGGAGACGAACAAGAACCAGTGCCCACAAGGCGCCGGACATCCACCTCATCACATGACATATACATGGTGGATACACCCAAAGAAGGCAATGGCGAAGAGATAGCGGAGGATGGCCCCTCCAAGAAGCAACCAAAGCACCGACGTCAGCGGCGCCGCCCTAAGTCGCGCCATAGCAAAAACATCGATAACAACGCAGGAGAAAATAACACTCCAGTCGACTCCAGAGGAAACATTGCCCCGGCGGCAGAACACGATGAAGCTGCAAACGGCGAACATAGTACGGATCCGACGTCCGAACACGGCGACGCCGAGGATAAACCTCATCAAACCCCCTCTAGGGAGGAAAACAGTTCGGATGAAGATGTTAACATCATGCCGGAAGCACACCTTGAGCAAGAGAACCTCCGTAGAAGGCTTATTGCCATAGCGAGGAGTCTAAAGAAGCAGAAGCAAAGGCTAAAGGCCACACAACATACGCTCAACAACATGTGGAACAAAGTGCTCGGCAACGAAGAAAAGTATGGTGGAAGTTACCACACAAAGAGCTCTCCAAAGCGCAATCTATAACCTGAATTCGATGATGAGGCCTTAGAGCCCACACTGTTGAAAAATGACATGGCAGACCGGCTAGATAAACCACCATGTGACCGCGATAGAGCGGCTAACAAGGTCGCACATAAGTCAACACACGATCTACGTGAGGACTTGCGCCAAAAATCCGGTATGACCAGATCCATCTATGGATCTAGGTAACGCACTCCGGCACATAATCAAAACCGAATACTACAACCGTCCGAACGCCATGGCACATCCAAATACAGGGGTGCTGCACACCCCCTATGTTTCACTGATGAGGTGCTGGACCACGAATTCCCAGAAGGATTCAAACCAGTGAACATAGAGGCGTACGACGGGACCATAGACCCTGGGTCTGGATTGAGGACTTTATCCTCCATATCCATATGGCTCGCGGAGACGATCTCCATGCCATCAAATACTTGCCCCTCAAGCATAAAGGACCAGCTCGGCACTGGCTAAAAAGCCTCCCCGAAAATTCAATTGGAAGTTGGGAGGAGCTTAAGGATGCTTTTCGGGCTAATTTCCAAGGGACCTATGTCTGACCTCCGGATGTAGACGATTTAAGTCATATAATTCAATATCCCAGAGAGTCAGCCCGAAAGCTTTGGAACAGGTTCCTCAGTAAGAAGAACCAAATCGTCGACTGTCCAGATGCCGAAGCCTTAGCAGCTTTCAAACACAGCATCCGAGACGAATGGCTCGCCAGACACCTCGGCCAAGTAAAACCGAGAACAATGGCAGCCCTGACGAGCCTCATGACCCGCTTTTGCGCGGGCGAAGATAGCTGGTTAGCCCGCAGTAGCACCAGCGACCCAAGCACATCCGAAGTCAGGGATGGCAACGGAAAACCACGGCGCAATAAAAACAAGCGCCGAAATAAAGAAGATAGCCCAGACAACACAGCGGTAAACGCCGGATTCAGGGGCTCTCGACCTGGTCAGCGGAAAGATCCTTTCAAAGGCAGTAGAGAGGGACCGTCTGGCCTAAACAGGATTCTTGACAAACTATGTCAGATTCATGGCACCCCCGATAAACCTGCAAATCACACTCACAAAGAATGTTGGGTCTTCAAGCAGGCCGGTAAGCTAAACACCGAACACAAGGGGGAGGGGAGACACCAAGCGAAGACGAGGAGGAACCTCGCCAGCAAAGCATTGGAGGACAGAAAAAATTCCCAATAGAGGTTAAAATAGTAAACATGATCCATGTGACGAAGAGGAGAAGCAAGCATGCACTTTGAGACACACGCGCCATGGAGCCCGTCACCCTAGGTCCAATCCCTGGTTGGCCTACCCAATCACTTTCGATCGTGGGGACCACACGACAAGCATCCGGCATGAAGGATTGGCTGCCTTGGTGTTAGACCCAATAATACATGGATACCATCTCACACGAGTCCTTATGGACGGCAGCAGTAGTCTAAATCTGATATATCAGGACACAGCCCGCAAAATGGGGATAGACCCGACACAAATAAGCCACAGTAATATTGCCTTCAAGGTAGTAATACCAGGCCCAGATGCCCGCTGTACGGGCTCTCTATTACTAGAGGTTGTATTCGGCTCTCCCGACAACTTCCGAAGCGAAAGGCTAATTTTCTACATCGCTCCATTCCGAAGTGGCTATCAAGCACTACTCAGAAGAACGACTTTCGCTCGTTTTAATGAAATACCGCATTACGCTTCTCTCAAGCTCAAGATGCCTGGTCCACGACGCACCATCATAGTTAGTGGAAACACTGAGCGTTCTGTACGCGCGGAAGAATGTGCGGCAGCTTTAACAGCCGAACACTAGACGGCCTCACCAACTAGAAAAAGTGATAGGTCGTGAAGACCACGGACACGGTTAGACGAGTCCAGTGCATCACTACATACACATGAGATTGGCTTGATGGTCAAACCCTCATAGATGGTACCAGGGGCTTGCTGCGTGTAATTAGGGCTAGTCCAGCTCAAACTTGACTTATCTTGAATTTTCATGGTTTATTGATAATAACCAATTTTCTGGCCTGACAACTTTGACCTAAGTTCTTCTCTTTTACAGATGACAATCGTGCTACACCCATCCAGGACACGGCACAATGGAGACATAGGCGCAGACGTGCAGCAGGGACCCGCTCAAATGTTTCTTTTCAGATTAAGACCCTGTGTAAACCTTTTTTACTGTCCCTTGTTGCTCACATCCTCCGGATACTCAATACAACCGAGAAGGATGCTGACGTTATTGGCATGTGGCCGCGTCAGGATATTGCACGTACCTGGACACTCGGGGTTTATTATTAAGGGCATTGTTCAGCCCGGCATATGTTATAAAGACCGAGTACCTTAGGGAGTGTTCGGCGTCGTGAGTTTGGCCCTATATGCATCAGCTACGAATCATATCTTTGGTCAAATGTCGGGTTTTCCCGGCTCCCATGTTTTGGTACCTTATGTTCCGCTATATCGGCTAAGGTAGCACTGGGAGAACTACTGCGATTGTGCCCTGGTTCATCCGGACGAGCACCTCAGTAGAGAAAGCCGAAAACTGACTGTCATGATAAAGCGCGAGACTGGTCAACCACTCGATGACTTAGCAGAATCTTTGGGATTCCTCCACATTAACGAAGGGCCGTTTCCCGGTCATGTACCTACGCGCCCCGTATTCAGACGAGCGCAGAAGTACCAGGGGCTATATAGTAGTCCCACCGTCAAACTCCTATGGCCAAGTGAAAGTGTTAAAGCAATATAGTCCGATTGCCTCATTCGCTGCGCTACCACCTCCTTCATGGACCAAGACGTTGGATCAAGTGTGAATATGCGTTTTTTGCAAACACCCCCACATTATATGCGTGGGGGCGGAAGCCGACGACTGTAAACTTTCAGGTTATATACATATATACATAAACGGCCGCACAGGAGGCACCATAATACTTTCAGGCAAAAGTATAAACACAGCCTTTATAATTCAATAAAACATTGTTTTTACAATGGAAATACATGTCACTAGAACATAATATTCTTCGAGCACTGCGCCTCTATTGAACGAGCGCCATCAAGGACTTCTTCAAAGTAGTGCTCGGCAGCCACCCGGCCCACAGCCGAACCCTGTGTGGCAACAGCGGTGACCTCCATCTCTACCCAGTATGTCTTGACACGGGCAAAGGCCATCCGTGCACCCTCTATGCACGCCAACCTCTTCATAGCATCGATGTGTGGCACAACACCAAGGAATTGTTGCACTAAGCTAAAATAACTATTCAGCCTTGGCCCTCCCGGCCACAAATGATCCACAACAGACCTCATGACAAGTCCGGACAACCTATGGAGCTCGGCCCACTCTGCCATTTTCTCATTCAACAGCAGCGGACGCACTGGAGCATGGAACTGTGACCAGAACAGCTTTTCCAATTCACGATCTTTTTGATCCTTGAAGTATTCGGCCGCATCAGCAGCACTTGACGCAAAATCCACATAGGCGTCCACAGAACTCCATAGTTGATCAAGAGGAGCATACTTCGGATCTCCGAACTTAGTCCGCAACAAGAAGGGCTTCCCAGCCACGATATCCGCAGCTTGACGCAGCTCCTTGGCTGCTACCATGGCCTTCTCCAGGTCCGTCACCTTCGCTCGGCTTTCTTTTTGAAGAAGCTGGAAACGGTCAGCGGCATCCTTCAACTCAACGGCCATCTTGGCTATGCTTTCCTTGCTCTAGCAATGCGCGGCCTATTCGGCGTTCAGCTCTTCGACCGCCTTTAGGGCGGCCGCATCGCTTTTTCTCGCTTGTTCCTTGGCTCGGGCAAGCTCTGCCCGAGGGGAATCCACGGTGGCAGCTCCATCTATAGACACAACATATTAAAGGTACTAGCATCATGCTCCTCTTACTATGTGTTGATCACCGGAGAAATTACTTACCCTGTGCCCCGTCAAGCCGCTTGTTGACAAGCACGATGTCGGCATCCGCCGCATCAAGTTGCCGCTTTAGCTCGGCAAACCCATCAGTCCGGCTAGCCACCGGAGCTTCAGAGACCTGCACATAAAGACGGTTTGGTTATTACCTGGGACTATGATCCTCTGTTTGCCGCCATTTTTGACGGCAACCATAGTCTCAGGGGCTACTATGTGCATAGGGCACACCTAACATGTGCGGTACTGTCAAAAACATACACTATTTTGTGTACCTCAAAGCCTTTCAGCAAACTCATAAAAGCCTCATGAAACCTGCTTTCGGCGGATGAAATCCTTTCAATCACCGTACCCATTAGTGTACGATGCGCTTCTAAGATGGCTGCTTGCTCCAGAAGATCCTTCAGTGCGTCTGACCGCACACTGTACGGTCCTAGACTCTTTCTAACGCTCTCTTTAGGAGCCGGATACTAAGAACTTCGGGTGGCCAAAGGATCACCCTCTGGCCTTGGCGGATCAGGAGAAACCCTCCGCGACGACACTTCAGGGTCGCCCGCCTCATGAGGCGGGGTGGCAGGGGGAGGTGTTTCACTCTCCATCATCTCCGGAAGAAGATCCCCCGAAGACGAACTCTGTTGAGAAGGGCTACGATCCGAACTACAAGATATAAGCTTCGGTTAGTGTCTTCAGAAGTAAGGTAGGATATTTTCACCATTTAGTACCTTTTGATTACTTACAGCTCGGTAGAGGGTTGATCCCCTTGCGGACATTGTGCGGCAAGAATACCCTCCGAGGTAGGACCCTCCGGTGAAGATTTCTTTCCCCGTTTGGAAACCATTCACTACAAAAAAAAGACACATCTGTGACATTTTGGGCCGAACGAGATTTTTTTCTGTCATACATATGACACTTCTATGACGATAATTGTGACAAAACCCGGTATCATCATAGATGTGGTGGGCTCCTACTTCTATGACAAAAAATCATGACAGAAAATGGGCTTTTCGTCCTGGGCGGGCCGGAGACGCAGCTGCATGACATTCTTTGAGCCGTCCATGACGAAAAAAACCATGGTAGAAGCGAGGGGGAGGAAAATTTCGGGGAGTTCCCGGTTACGGTGGGAGGTCGGGGGCCGAGCGATGCACGTTTCTCTCGTACACGTATGCGCGTGTGTGCGAGGCGTTGGCTCTAACTGAACCCGAGCGAGGCGTTCGGCTCTAACTGAACCCGAGCGATTGCACTGCAGGCTACGCGTTACAGAACCCGAGCGATCGATCGATGGCTGTTAACTGAACCCAATCGGGCGATTCCTTCGCTACTACTGCCAACTGAAGCCGATCGATGGAATGAACAGTGAGTGTTACGGGGGGGTTTGGATGAACAGTGAGCGGTGGTGTTGCCTCTGGATGAACATGACCCCGTGGTGTGGTGGAGGGCTGCATAAACAGTAGACGGTGGAGGTGTGCTCGTGGAGGGGTGGATGAACAGGACCCCGTGGTGTGGAGGGCTGGATGAACAATAGACGGTGGAGGGGTGGTTGACAGGACCCCGTGGTCTGGAGGGCTGGATGAACAGCAGACGGTGGAGGGGTGCCCGTGGAGGGGTGGTTGAATAGGACCCCGTGGTGTGGAGGGCTGGATGAACAGTAGACGGTGGAGGGGTGGTTGAACAGTAGCCGGTGGAGTAGCGCGTGGTGGAGGCTGGATGAACAGGAGCCCGTGGAGGCTGGATGAGCAAGAGCCCGTGGAGGCTGGAGGAGGTCGATGGTGGAGATGAACAGTATCCCGTGGAGTCCCGTTTTGCGGTACGCCACACCCCTCCCGATGAACATGACCCCCATTTCGACCGTAGCGCTCCAACACAAGTCCGTTTTGTCTGTTTTGCGGTACGCCACACCCCTCCCGATCAACAGGACCCCCGTTTCGACCGTAGGAGGTCCATTTCCTCCGTTTTGCGGTACGCCTGTCACACCCCGGATGTAATTTACCTTATATGTATCCCAACTCTTGCCGTTTCCGGCACTAAGTTATTTTATTTTCCTCAGGTTCGGGTTTTTGTCTCCGTGTGTTGTTGCCTTTGTCATGCATCTCATATCATGTCATCATGTGCATTGCATTTGCATACGTGTTCGTCTCATGCATCCGAGCATTTTCCCCGTTGTCCATTTTGCATTCCGGTGCTCCTATCTCCTCTGGTGGTCCTTTCTACATCTTTTCGTGTGTGGGGGTTAAACATTTCTGGATTGGACCGAGACTTGCCATGCGGCCTTGGTTTACTACCGGTAGACCGCCTGTCAAGTTTCGTGCCATTTGGACTTCGTTTGATACTCCAACGGTTAACCGAGGGACCGAAAAGGCCTCATTTGTGTTGCACCCAAGCACCCTTCCAATTTGGCCCAAAACCCACCAAAACCTCTCCCATCGTCTAGAGCGTTCGATCACGAGCGCGTGGCCGCAAATCGCACTCCATTTGGAGCTTCCTAGCTCCTCCTACCTATAAAACTAGGTCTCCTCCAAAAATTCGCGGATCATTTCGCACCCTAACCCTAAAATCCGCTCCTCCGCTGCCGGACATGTCCGCCTCCTAGCCGGACGTCGCCGCCGACCACTCCCGTGACGCCATGTGGCGCCCCCGTGCCCACATCGCCGCCACTCCTCCGCGCGGCCCGGCGAGCCCGCGGGAGGCCCGCCTGAGTTGCCCACCAGGCCAGTGGACCGCGACCCTGCCGCCCTTTCTCCTCCCGAGGCGCGCCGCCCTCTCCTCGCCAGCACCCGACGCCGACAGGCCACCGTCGCCTCACCTCGCCGCCACCGTCCCGGCGCCGTCGCGCGCTGCCCGAGGCCACCTCGTCGTCCGAGCCCGCCGCCGCCGCCTCCTCGCCGCCCATCGTCACCGGCAAGCGCCGCCCCGGCCTCCTCTTCTTCAACTCCGGCGATTCTCCGGCGTCTACAGTGCTTCCGACGAACCTCGGGTTCCGTGCGGATCTGGATCCAGATCTGAGATCTTATTCTACTCGGTTAACTTTTCCCCAGAGAACCCTAATTTTTTTGCATTCTTGCACATGCTATAACTCCACATCCCTAGCTCTGATTTGCGCGTGTAGCATATCAAAATGTTTGTCTCAACGAGGGCATCATTTCATCTCATTGCATCATTTTCATTTGAGCTCATTTTGATGCCCGAAATGCTATTGGAAGAGGGCTATGTGATAAATTTGTCAGATCTGCTGCATCAAATAGCAATTTGTCATTTTTGCCATGATTAATGTGTGCATGATATGCTCGTAAGCTCTAAATGAGTTTTGTTATATGCCATGCCATCTTTACAGAGGTGCTTACCATGTATTTTTGTGGTATGTGTGGTGACTAGCACAAGCTTGCAAAGTAGTGCAATCGGTAATGCTGATTTCAGGGACTTAGAATTTCACTAAGTCCTTGTCCTGATTTCGTCGTTATACCATATGTTCTTGTTGTTTCCTAGTGATCCGTGCCTCTTTTGAGGATGATCATTAAGGATGATTTGTTAAAATTGTGGTGCCCTATCCATCTGTGTCTTTGTTTGAATTTATGGAGCAATCTAGCTTGAGTCAATCGAGCTCTACTTTTGCTATTTCGTGAATCCTGGCAGATTGTTGACTTGTTAGCGATTTTGCCGAGGATGTTGCTATTGATCCGTGCATGCTATATTGTTATTCTTTCCATGGCTAGCATCTATGCCATGTATTCTTGATGTGTGTATGCTTAGTTTTTCATGCCATGCTCTATACTGAGTGCATCGAGCTCGTAAACATGCCTACTCGTTAACAGATTTGCATGCTCCAGTTTTTCACTAAGTCTGTAATCTGATTATCTTTTTGCCATGTTCACATGCTTGCAATTGTATTTTCTGGTTCCTTTTGGCTCAAGGTCACTAAGGGACGTTTGTTAAGTGCTTTGAGTAGATTCATGCCATGTCTTGTTTTGCCATGTTAAGTTCCTGTAGCATGTAGTTTTCATACTCCAAAGTGTGCTTCCTGATGTTAAATTCCAGACTAGTGTTAATTTCACTAAGTCTGAAACCTGTTATCGTTTGCATTTTTGCCATGCTTGTTTGAACCTGTTAATGGATGAATTAGCCGTAGATCAGTGTTCATCTTTTGTCAAGCATCATGAATTGATCCCTGCCATGTATTTTGTTGTCATGTTTGAGTGTTGTAGCATAATTATCTTTATGCATTTAGATGGCTACTTGCTGATTATCGCAGACCAGTGCCATATTTGTTTTGTTTGCCATTTCTCAACCGTGCATCCGATTCTGGTGATCTTTATATCGATTTCAACCGAAATCACCTCACCTTTCCAGTGGCATTCTTAGATTTCCAATTTGAGGCCAGGTTGAATCATTCCTTGTCAAATCATTCATATGCATCACATATCACGTCCCGCATAGCATACCATGTTTGCATCTTGTTGTTTGAGCATTGCACGTGGTTGATTGTGTTCCTTTTGCTTATTTGTCTTGTTTGGGTAGAGCTGGGAGACGAGTTCGCTAACAAGGAGCCCGTTGAGTTTTCTTACGAGGATCAAGTCAACTCTGACAACTTTGCAGGCAAGATGATCATACCCTCGAAATCACTTCTATCTTCACTTGCTAGATGCTCGCTCTTTTGCTATGCCTATGCTACGATACCTACCACTTGCTTATCATGCCTCCCAAATTGCCATGTCAAAACTCTAACCCACCATGTCCTAGCAAACCGTTGATTGGCTATGTTACCGCTTTGCTCAGCCATCTTATAGCATTGCTAGTTGCAGGTGAAGATTGGAGATCATTCCTTGTTGGAACATTGTTCATTATTGGGATATCACCATATTATCTTGTTTATCTTAACGCACCTATATACTTGGTAAAGGGTGGAAGGCTCGGCCTTTTGCCTAATGTTTTGTTCCACTCTTGCCGCCCTAGTTTCCGTCATATCGGTGTTATGTTCCTGGATTTTGCGTTCCTTACGCGGTTGGGTTATAATGGGAACCCCTTGACAGTTCGCCTTGAATAAAACTCCTCCAACAATACCCAACCTTGGTTTTACCATTTGCCACCTAGCCTCTTTTTCCCTTGGGTTTCCGGAGCCCAAGGGTCATCTTTATTTAAACCCCCCTGGGCCAGTGCTCCTCTGAGTATTGGTCCGACCAAGTAGACTGCGGGGCCACCTCGGGGCAACTTGAGGGTTGGTTTTACTCGTAGGATGTCTCATCTGAGTGTGCCCTGAGAACGAGATATGTGCAGCTCCTATCGGGATTTGTCGGCACATTCGGGCGGTGTTGCTGGACTTGTTTTACCATTCTTGAGGATGTCTTGTAAAACCGGGATGCCGAGTCTGATCGGAATGTCTTGGGAGAAGGAATATCCTTCGTTGACCGTGAGAGCTTGTGATGGGCTAAGTTGGTACTCCCCTGTAGGGATTTGAACTTTCGAAAGCCATGCCCGCGGTTATGGGCAGATGGGAATTTGTTAATGTCTGGTTGTAGATAACATGAAACTTAACTTAATTAAAATTAATCAACCGCGTGTGTAACCGTGATGGTCTCTTCTCGACGGAGTCTGGGAAGTGAACACGGTGTTGGAGTAATGCTTGACGTAGGTTGTGCTAGGATCACTTCTTGATCATAGTTGTTCGACCGTGCTTTTGCCTTCTCTTCTTGCTCTCTTTTGTGAACAGGATATCCACCATATATGCTAGTCACTTGCTGCAGCTCCACATATTCCCTTGCCTTACCTATAAGCTTAAATAGTCTTGATCGCGAGGGTGCGAGATTGCTGAGTCCACGTGACTCACAGATTACTTCCAAACCAGATGCAAGGACCGATGATACCGCTCCAGACGATGCACTTGAGATCAAGTGGGAGTTTGATGAAGACTCTCGTTGTTACTATGTGTCTTTCCCAGATGATCATTAGTGGTGCCCAGTTGGGGCGATCGGGGACCATGTCGCATGTTGGGGTTGATCTTTTATTTTGGTACCGTAGTCGGACCATGAGTGTATTGGATGATTGTAATGTTATTCATGTATTTGTGTGACGTGGCGAGTGTAAGCCAACTATGTAATTTTTCCCCTTCTATATATTTACATGGGTTGTTGTGAAGATTACCTTACTTGCGACATTGCTTTCAGTGCGGTTATGCCTCTAAGTCGTGCTTCGACACGTAGGAGATATAGCCGCATCGAGGGCGTTACAAGTTGGTAATCAGAGCCTTCCCCGACCTTAGGAGCCCCCTGCTTGATCGAATCATTGGCGTTGTTGAGTCTAGAAAAACGTTTTGAATCATTTAGGAATTATATATCGTAGAGTTTAGGAATTCTTTTTACTCCCCAGTCCCTTCACCGCTCTGGTAAGGCATGCTGACGTAGATTTTTGACTCTTCTCTTCTCAAATTTCACTAAAAACATTTTAGGATCACGCGGGTATCTTGGAATCGTTCAGATCGATTTGTGACGAGAACATTGTTCTTGGTGCCTCCTGTCATTTAGGGGTTGTGGCAGTGTCCTGGGGAGTTGATCTCCGAGGTGTTGTCGTCACAATTTTATCGTTGAGATTCTGGAATACCTGAGTTTCGCCGACATCGAAAATCTCTTTTATGCAGTTGTTGGTGAGATAACCTCGGCGCCACCCAGTACTGGGGCGGGAGTTCGGGAGTATTGCCATAACTTGTATAACGGATGCTTTTCGAAGGTTGAGGTAGACGATTTCCGAAGTTTTTCTCGGTTATGTGTTGAAGGATGGATATAGCTGGATGTAGGATTTGCTAGATTTGGGTGAGATATTATGCTTCCCCTGTATCCCCAACACCTAATTGCATAACCGGAAAGGTTCGGGAGTTTCATAGGTGGGAATTCTTGTAGCTCTAGTTCTTCTTCCACGGATATTTGGTTTGAGATTGGGTGATCCTTACCGAGTATTCGTTCTTGTTCCGTACCTTGTTGGTTTTATTCTTCTACCTCAATTCTAAGTGGCTTCTCAATTTATGGATATGTGACCATTTCAATTGGAATACATTCGTTCATTTGGTTCGGATGTGAAGACTATATGTTGCAATTTCAACCTGTTTGATTCAGCTTCAATATTTG
The DNA here is from genome assembly GCF_018294505.1 of Triticum aestivum. Classification (NCBI taxonomy): domain Eukaryota; kingdom Viridiplantae; phylum Streptophyta; class Magnoliopsida; order Poales; family Poaceae; genus Triticum; species Triticum aestivum. Next base: position 71,348,753 of record NC_057794.1, on the reverse strand, counting down.
TCTATCATTGTGCTAATGGATGTCAACCTCTTCAGGATGGCTCCTCCAACGCGCACAACTCTGAATCCTGATCCGCCACCACCACCTCCACATCCTGAGGCATGGCAAGCTGTGTTGGCCACTACCAATGCAAACACGCAGCTGATCATGCAACTTCTTCAAGAGCGCAACCAAGGGAGCCAGGGCCAGGGCAACAATCAAAATCACTTTGCTACACTCAACCAGTTCCTTGCTAACCAGCCAAAGACCTTCAGCAATTGTGTTGAGGCAACTGACACTGATGATTGGCTCATGGACATATGCAAGCATTTCGAGTGCAGTAGCGTCAGCCCTGAGGACTTTGTTAAGTTCGCTTCCTTCCAACTCAAAGACCAAGCTGCAGAATGGTTTCAGCAGTACAAAGATTCCAGAGGAGGCCGTGTGATTACCTGGGATGAATTCCATCAAGACTTCAAAGCTCATCATATTCCTCAGAGCGTGGTTGAAAGCTAGCATGAGGACTTCCGCAACCTAAAGCAAGGATCTATGTCTGTTTACGAGTACAACAAGATGTTTCAGAAGCTCGCCCGTTTTGCTAAGCAGGATGTCCCTGATGAGAAGAGCATGATATACCAGTTCAGGGGTGGTCTCAGAGAAGAAATCCAGCTAGCTCTCGTTCTCTTTGAGCCCAAGAGGTACGATGAGTTTTACAACATGGCAATGAAGCAATAGACTGCTCAACTGAAGTGCGATGCTTCCAAGAAGCGAGTCAGAGATGCTACTCCTTCTTCCTCAACTCAAGTGGCTAAGCAGCAGAAGTATTGGCTTCCTCCTCCTCCGTTCCGTCAGCCTTATCAGCAGAAGCACAAAGGTGGCAGTGGATCTTCCCACCCACCCAACCCTGGCTTTCAGAATAAGACTTCGTCTCAAGATCCAAGATCAAGTGCTTCGTATCACCGTCCGCTTTCAGAGGTCACGTGCAACAAGTGCCAACAGAAGGGTCACTATGCCAACAAATGCTTCAATCAGAGGCGTCTCCCTCCTCCTCCTGTGAGATCGGCAAGTACAGCTGTGGTCAAGCATAACCCCAAGCACGCCAAGGTCAACTTGTTGAATGGAGCTCAGGCAGAGGACTCGCCAGATGTCATCATGGGTAACCTTCCTGTTAACGATGTTCCTGCAAAAGTACATTTTGACACTGGTGCATCGCATTCTTTCTTATCATTCCCATTTGCATCGAAGCACAATGTTGATACTGAGGTTATGCCCAAAGTCATGCAAGTTGTTTCTCCCAGCAAGCTTTTGACTTCTAGTTTGGTTGCTCCCGATGTCTCTATCACGTTGGGCGACTACAAGTTTCTGTCCTCTCCAGTGGTTCTTGCAAACTCGGATATTGATCTTATTCTCGGAATGGATTGGCTTTCTAAGCACAAGGCGCATCTTGATTGTGCTGCCAGGTAGATTCAATTGACTCATTCGTCTGAGGATGTAATTGTCTTTGCCGCTCGTGATGATACCATCCGTCTATTTTCTCTCAATGAGATTGACCACATTGAGATGGACTTCGTGACTGGGTTTCCAAAGTCCAAGCGTGGCAATGATGCTATATTCATTGTCATCGACAAACTCACTAAAGTGGCTCATTTCCTGCCTATCAAAGAGTCTATCACTGCAGCTCAATTGGCGAAGCTTTATACCTCTCGGACTGTCTCTCTGCACGGCATTCCATAGTTGATCTCTTCAGACCATGGCAGCATCTTTACCTCCAAGTTTTGGGATTCTTTTCAGAAGGCCATGGGCACCAACATCCGTTTCAGCACAGCTTTTCATCCGCAAACTAGCGGTCAAGTCGAGCGTGTCAATCTGATTCTTGAATATATGCTCAAGGCTTGCGTTATCTCTTTCGGCATGAAGTGGGAAGATTGTCTTCCATATGACGAGTTCTCCTACAACAACAGCTTTCAGGCGAGTTCGGGCAAGGCCCCATTTGAAATTCTCTATGGCAGGAAGTGTTGTACTCCTCTTAACTGGTCAGAGACCGGTGAACGTCAACTTATTGGAAATGACTTGATCACAGAGGCAAAGGAAATGTGCAAAGTCATTCGTGATAACCTCAAAGAAGTGCAATCGTGCCGGAAGAGCTACTATGATAGTAAGCATCGTGATTTGGCTTTCGAGATCGGAGACCATGTTTACCTCCGCGTCTCTCCAATGAAAGGTACTCGTCGCTTAGGTATAAAAGGGAAGCTTTCCCCTAGATACGTGGGTCCTTTCAAGATCGTCAGCAAGAGAGGCGATCTCGCCTATCAACTCGAGCTTCCTTCAAACTTTGCAAACGTGCACGACGTGTTCCATGTCTCTCAGGTCCGCAAGTGCTTCAAGACTCCTGACCGCACCGTCAAATTTGAAGACATTGATCTCCAAGCAGACCTCTCTTATCGTGAGCACCCAGTTGCTATTCTTGAAGAGACTGAACGCAAGACTCGCAATAAGTCAATCAAATTCCTCAAAGTCAAGTGGTCACACCATTCTGACCGTGAAGCCACCTGGGAACGCGAGGATCACCTCCGTTCTGAGTACCCGGCATTTTTCCAGTCCTAGATATCGGGACGAGATCCTTTCGTAGTGGTGGAGTGTTGTAACACCCCGGATGTAATTTACCTTATATGTATCCCAACTCTTGCCGTTTCTGGCACTAAGTTATTTTATTTTCCTCGGGTTCGGGTTTTTGTCTCTGTGTGTTGTTACCTTTGTCATGCATCTCATATCATGTCATCATGTGCATTGCATTTGCATACGTGTTCGTCTCATGCATCCAAGCATTTTCCCCGTTGTCCGTTTTCCATTCCGGCACTCCTATCTCCTCCGGTGGTCCTTCTACCTCTTTTCATGTGTGTGGGGGTTAAACATTTCCGAATTGGACCGAGACTTGCCATGCGGCCTTGGTTTACTACCGGTAGACCGCCTGTCAAGTTTCGTGCCATTTGGACTTCGTTTGATACTCCAACGGTTAACCGAGGGACCGAAAAGGCCTCGTTTGTGTTGCAGCCCAACACCCTTCCAATTTGGCCCAAACCCCACCAAAACCTCTCCCATCATCTAGAGCGTTTGATCACGAGCGTGTGGCCGCAAACCGCACTCCATTTGGAGCTTCCTAGCTCCTCCTACCTATAAAACTAGGTCTCCTCCAAAAATTCGTGGATCATTTCGCACCCTAACCCTAAAATCTGCTCCTCCGCCGTCGAACATGTCCGCCTCCTAGCCGGACGTCGCCGCCGAACACTCCCGTGATGCCACGTGGCGCCCCCGCGCCCACATCACCGCCACTCCTCCGCGCGGCCCAGCAAGCCCGCGGGAGGCCCGCCTGAGTTGCCCACCGGGCCAGTGGACCGCGACCCCGCCGCCCTCTCCTCGCCGGTGCCCGACACCGACCGGCCGCCGCCGCCTCACCTCGCCTCCGCCACCCCGGTGCCGTCGCGCGCTGCCCGAGGCCACCTCGTCGTCCGAGCCCGCCGCCGCCGCCTCCTCGTCTCCCCTCCTCGCCGGTAACCACCGCCCCGGCCGCCTCTTCTTCAACTCTGGCGATTCTCTGGCGTTGACAGTGCTTCCGGCGAACCTCGAGTTCCGTGCGGATCTGGATGCAAATCTGAGATCTTATTCTACTCGGTCGACTTTTCCCCAGAGAACCCTAATTTTTTTGCACTCTTGCACATGCTATAACTCCGCATCCTTACGAATACAAGAGTGGTTTTTTTTGTTTTGGGTATAGTAGGACTTGAACCTGCGACCATTAGGTTAAAAGCCCAATGCTCTACCAACTGATCTATACACCCGATTTTACAAGAAGGCTTGGTGCGGAAAAGAAAAGAGGGCGGCCTGGCCCCTTTTCTTCTTATCATATCACAAGGGCGCGGCTCTGTATGGTATAGTACTGTGGAGCAAGTTTGGGAGTCCTTTCCACTCATTGAGGATTCTATCTAAAAAAGAAGGTCAACGGGGGAGACTACTTTGAAGTCCGGGCTGAACAAACTACTTCTCCTGCTACCAAAACAGAGAAATAAGGAAATAAGATGGATTCGTCTAATAAAATACCCAATGCCTATAGTTGAAGAATTGTTGGATGAGTTATCTTGTGCTGTTTGGTTTACTAAGCTGGATCTGAGAGTTGGTTACCATCAGATAAGATTACATGAAGCATACGAATACAAAACGGCATTCAAGACACACGTCACCATGAATTTTAGGCTATTTGGGCTCACAAATGCACCACCCTCCCTCCAGAGTGCTATGAACACAATTCTGGCTGAGCTGACTAGGGTTTGTGTACTTGTTTTTGTTGATGACATCTTAATCTACAGCAAATCCTTGCAAGATCATGTCACCCATTTGCGGCAAGTATTTGACCTTCTGAAGCAGAATCAACTATATGTGAAGTTGAATAAATGTTCATTTGCTCAACCACAGATAGAATACCTGGTTCATGTCATTAGTGGGCAAGGGGTGGCTACAAACTAAAAGAAGATCCTCACAGTGAAAGAGTGGCCTACTTCCAAGTCAAGCACATTAGAGTTTGGGCTTAGCAGGACAGGTGTTTCATTCACAGGAGCTTAGCTCATTTGACTGCTCAAAGACTTAAAACACCAATGCAGCACAAAGCTTTCCTTTCCTCAAGCTCATGGGATTACAATATACCATCCAATAAAAGGCTCAGAGAATAGGGCAGCTGATGCACCACTATCTAGATTACATGAGCCAGATGAACTGAATGCCATTACTTCCTGTCAACCACAATGGCTCACTGATATTGTTGCAGGGTACAACAAAGACACATTCACCTAGAATTTACTATCTAAATTGGCAGTCCTGAGCACTCACAAGAATAGCAAATATTCATTGCATAAGAGGGTCATTCGATATAGAGGAAGAGTATGGGTTGGTGCAAACTTCTAAATGAAAAAAACATCTTGCAAGAACTTCATGCCAGTGGTATTGGTGCCCACTCTGGCATTACTGCTACTTATCACCGCATCAAGGCACTATTTGCTTGGACAGGAATCTTTCAATCAGTGGAATCTTTTGTCAACAAGTGTCAAATCTGTCAACAAGCTAAGGTAGAACATTAAAAACTCCCTGGCCTCTTCGATCCTCTACCCATTCCTGATGAAGCATGGTCCATTATCAACATTGACTTCATCACTGGATTACCAAAGTCCCATTACTATGATTCAATTCAGGTGGTGCACGAGACAAGCCAAACAAACAGAAACCAAATTAATACCGAAGAACACAAGCTGTGGGCCATAAAGTGGAAACGGTTGCAGGCCAAAGCTGTCCCCCTTTGCCACTAAGACTTGAATCTTTAACCATCGGAATACCCGGTACTCTCTGTACCAAACAGGCAAGATAGTCTTATCTTGAACTCTGTCCCTTCTCTAATGATTGACAGGTTTAGTGCCTGGTAGTAAGGGTATTTTGTGGTCTATTGTCCTCCTAGGAGGTCACTCTGTAGGCTCAGCAAACAATTCACTGAAGCAATTCAAGACCGCTTGCAGGGCAGACAGACCATTGACTTGACATGACCGTAATACATACACAATAGGAAGGATAAGCTATAAGATAGAGATCCGGATTGTTGTGCTCCGGAATAAAGAAGAATACCATCTTTTCTAATCAAATACGAATACCATCTTATTGATTTAGTCAGCTTGCATCAACACATAAGATGTGATATGAGTAGTGGGAAATAAACTCTTCTTTGATCACTTGAAACATAGTAGAAAGCATCCAAAACAGAATGAAATGCTGTTCAAAAGAAGAAGCTACCTGGCCCAACCACTACACCATTTTGCCTAATGTGTGACTACCCATATCAGTTACAACATCTTCCGTTTCCAAGTTTTCAGTGCCTTTTTCTTATAGTATACAAAATAGGATTCTGGATTGCTCTTCATTTTGTTCAATTTATCCCCTTGCTTTTCAACGTATATATATTAACCCGCCTTGTTTACCTATTTCTTCTACAATTCACATGACTCATTGAAACCAACTTTCTCCTTCCTACATTTTATCTCTACAGCAGTTATCCTGTATAATGATTTCTTTTTGGTCGCTACTCTCCTAACCGACGAGTCGAAGAGGATACGAATGTCCATTCACCCTACCGCCCATCTTCCTTCTAGCTTACTTGATCAACGACAAGTAAAGATCCCGGAAAAGATCCAAGGGAGTACAATACACTTTATATTCACGTCTTGAATAATGAGGGGGGTAAAGAAGAAAGTCCGATTTCTCTCTCCTTTGCGGATATGCCCTTATTCAGCTCTTGAAAGAAAGAGAGATAGAAAGAGAGAATGATCAAACTCAACTAGACGGCAGTTCCTCTTGTTCAAACCTCTCTTGCCGAGTCTTCTCCTCATAGCAAGTTTCGCTCTCGTTTCGCGTCACTACTAGGAAAAGGCCTACTAATGGCGCACCTAATTTGGCCATTAATGGCGCATTAGTGGTGCGCCATTAGTGCCACGCCATTAGTATATTTTACTAATGGCGCACCACTGGTGCGCCATTAGTATCTGGTATACTAATGGCGCGCCATTAGTATATACAACAGTGCGCCATTAGTATGCCTCCCAGGGGGCCATGTATAGCAGGTGCTTTGGCATACTAATGGCACACAACAACAGGATGCGCCATTAGTAACTTCGGCATACTAATGGCACACTGTTTAATGATGCGCCATTAGTATCCTTTGGCATACTAATGGAGCACTATGATGTGATGCGCCATTAGTATGAATATTAGTTTTTTTTTAATTTTCTGTTTTTTGCACAGGTTACAAAATGTATAATTGGACAAAATATAGACAGCACACATCAACAACAGATTCATCAAATACAATAGAAGATTAGTCTCTGAATACAATTCATCATTTTAGTCTCCGAATACAATTCATCATATTAGTCTCCGAATTGAAAAGACCGAACAAAGATAGAACAATATATTACAAGTCTCGAGACCGCGAGTTTTTCTTCACATTACAAGTCGATATCGATCATCTAAACTACCATCACATAGAAGAGAGCTGCGGTCATCACGATGAGCATCATCACGATGAAACTCGTCTTCATCTAGTTCCTCCAGCGCTCCCTCCCCTCTCCCGCTAGATAGCGGGCGTATCTAGATTTGGCCTCGGCCCTAGTGGCGTACCCTTTGTAACTGTTACCGCTGAATCGGTGAACCTATCTCCGACACTCCTCCCAGTCGTCGTAGACTCCGGGAACCTTACCCTTGTACACGACATACCACGGCATCGCTATGCAGTAGCCAAACGAAACGTTAGTACCAATTCACAGACAATACATAAGCAATATATAAGTATGCAACAGAACGATCGGAAGAGAAAAGGAAGACATTAATAGCATCGATTACATCTAAGTTGAACGACTCTCGAAACCAAAGAGACATACTACAAGTTCATTAAAGTTTAATTACAACATGAGCCAATCGATGTTTCAGAACTAGACACAGCATCTCTACTTTCGACTCGACTCAAGGGACCGGAGTGTGGATGAAGCCGCCATCTATCGTGGGAGTCATGAAACAACGGGCGTTGTCAACCTGCATTTGTAGGATTGTGTCGATGTCACTGTTGGACGGTTGATTTCTGAGGTAGAACTGCCCCGAGGTACGAAGGACATCTTGATGGATGATTTCCGCAAACTCCGATTGGATGCGAAAGAATTCTTGTCTGATGTCCGCGTCCTGGATTGCCGACACACTCGCGGCCCAATATTTGAGTCTACTCGGTAGCAGAAGTTGATGATGGTCCCGTACGATCGCTCGCATGTGATGGATGGCATAGTAGGCACCCTTCTGACCGCCAGGCGGCTGCTTGACGCAGCAGAACATCGTATTGTGGGAGAACACGTGCTTGCCGTACTTACGAATAGGCCTGGTGAAGGTGCCTCCAGATTTGACATAGCCGGGGAGAACATAATCAAGAACCTTCTTGACATTTGTGTAGTCTACGTTCAACTGACGGTCCGGGTCGAAATATGTGGCCATGGAATATTTGGGGCTTAGGAGGATGAGCGTGCAATGTGTGTCACTGCAGAAAACACGGAATGTTAAAAGAAAAACGATCAAAATCTAAGAATTCATATGTTACGGGGCGGTTGAGGGGAGGACTTACTCGGGAAAGTAAGGCACGAGGAAGTTATCCTTATCTTGGTTTGCCAGAATGACGCCTTCGAGGTAAGAACTCGCGACTTGCCGGTCCCCAGCACTGCCCAAGATCTTGGCACGCATGTAGAAGGGGTCGACTATCACCATGTCCGGGGTCTTGTCGCGAATGATCCTTCTCTGGCACCTTGGCCGCGAAAACCGGTTATGCCACATCCTTCTCTCCGAGACACCGCTTCTCCAAAGAAAGAACACTGTCATGCAGACTCCGCATAGCACCGGTTGCAGCATCGAGCATATTTCTCGGTAGCATCGGTCTACCCGCCACATGCACCCTCCTCGAGATATCCTCAGGTGAAGGTGGCCCGTCCTGAGCATGGATCGTACTCGGTGCCGGCTGGCCCGCACCCTTGTTAGTCTTTCTTTTGCGTGCCTTCTTCTTCTCCTGTAATGGGACCGAGTTCTGCTCACAGACCGCCTTTTTGAGTGTGTTGGGGCTGATCATATTTCGCACCTTGCCTATCTGAGGCTCGGTGAAGTCGGCAGCTGGAGGCGTCTCCTGAGAGCTGAACTGCAGACGACGCCTGTTGCAACTTGGCTTCTCCACGGTACCAGCTAGATCGCACACGTCTTTTGTTGGGTTGGGTTCTTGAGAAGGAGGCCCCATGAAGTCGCCACCGTACCCATGATCGGCAAAGTACTGATCGACGTTGGCAAATGTATCATCGTCGTCGTCGTTCTGATCATGTGCCATATGCATGTTTGGATCCAGTGGCATAGGGATGTCCAGCACCGTTGCGGCGGTCTTGCCATGGGGCCGACTTGGCGCCGGCACGACTGGCGGTGTTGTCTTTGGGGTGGTGTCCCCCGCCCCCAAACGAATCTGGCTCTTTGGCCAAAGTAGGGGCCAGCTCAGGCAGGCGCTGAGGGTCATCACGTCATCATCGTCGGCCCCGACGGGTCGAATTGGAGGTAACAACTCATCGCAGCCTAGCAGCACCCGAACCAGTTGAACCCTAAACAAGTTGGGTGGCATCTGGGTACCGTGGAACAAGGGGTTGCCCGGTTAAACGATTTTGCCCTTGGCGACATCGACCAACTCGTTGTTCACGAAGTGCAGGAGAGTGCACAGAACGTCGGTGGCGCCCTGCGAAAACATGTAGGGCGTCAGGGATGCCCAGTCAAAGGCAAGGAGATGAAGTCCTCAGCCGAGAGAGGCTTAATTAGTTACCATGATGATGGGGTCGAGCTCGGCTAATGTCGAGGCACCGCCAACAGCGGGCGTGCAGTTGACGGAGGGGCCGCTTGATGTAGAGGTGCCGGCCGACGTACACCCGGGTGCATTAAGCTCCCGTGCCGGCATCGGAGACACCAATGCCGCCTCCGCCGGAGACACCAATGGCCCCGCCATCGCGTTCTGCGAGTTGCTGGACGTGAAGCTAGGAATCGGGGGAGGCCCCTGTTGTCCGCCCGCAATCCACGCACTAATCCCCTGGATCAAGGTAGGCACAATGGCGGTGATCATCGCTCCGAGTTGTTGTTGCACTTGCTCTTGGACAATCTCCGGAATCCGCGCCACCTGTCCCCTGAGTTCTTGAACCTCACGCGCGTGGCTTTCCGAGCTGGTCTTTTTCTCCTTTCTCCCACCAGTGTTATAGTATGACGGCCATTTTGTCGACAAGCCTTTGCCGGCCACACGACCAGCTGACGTCGGCTTACTGAGCTTATCCTTGTTCTTCATTACATTCAACGCCCTATTTAGAGTGGTGCCCAAGGGTTGCTCTTAGTCGACCCCGCGCTACTGCTTTCAGTCGCCTGCGGAAGGAATGTGAACCATTTACAAATTTGGCTTCATTAATTAGAATGCAACCATATGGAGCTAATTACGCGGGGGTGTATTCCTTACCAGAACAAGCTCAAGCGCCCTGGTCTTCGGATCCGTGGTAAGCTCCTTTGTTTTCGTGTCCTTCTTGTACCGGGCCCTGACAAAGTTCCTGGTCTGCTTGTCACCGTATTTATCGAAGAGGGGCGGTAGGCCTTGCTCGGCACGGTCCGTCTCCTCCTTGTCCCATATAGGCTCCACCACTTTGTAACCGCGGGGACCGAGTGTGTGTTCCCCTAAGTTCAGCTCCCGCATTTCTTTCCCCCCACTTACTTGATTCGGAGTTTGCGGTGCTCGAGCAATTGATCTTGAAGTCGTTGTAGTCATCTTCGGTGATCGAAGGATTTTTCTCCTTGATCTTCTCATAACTCTCACCTTTCTCGATCATTCTCTTCACATTGCTTTTCCAAGTAGACAGGGCCTTGCTCATCTTCGTGAGGGCAGCATTGTTCACTTTATTCCCTTTGAGGCTGGTGTTTTCAAATTCAGCGGGGAACTTGTATCGTTCGTGCAGCTTCGTGAAGAGGAGGTTGCGCAAATTCCCTCGGTCAGGATGCCTCAGGTTCTCGGTGTTGATTGAGACGGTGCTCTGGAGAATGCACCCGAGCTGAAGCGAGTACCCCTTGACTATTCGTTCGGGCGCCGCTGGATTCCCGTCGGAGTCCACTTCAGTAACTTCCTCCTTAAGGGTGCGGAGCACGGTCGGGCGCCGGTCCTTCCGTTGCCTCTTCGGTTGGCTGCCATCTGTGCGTGCGCCGCCATCATCAGTGGTGGCATCCTCGGCGGCACCATCAGTGGTGGCATCAGTGGGGTCATCCTCGGCAGTACCATCAGTGGTCTCAGGATCGGTGGGGAAGGCAGCGTCCTCATACAAGTGAGGTTGTTCCTCCATCTCCTGGGACAGCTCCCAGAATTTCTTGCCGCCCGAACCCTCGTCCTCATCCTTGTTGGCCGTGTTTCTCTATAAATAGGAACAAAGTTTGGTCAAAAAGTTGGTTATTGTCAAGGAACAAGATCATGGTCTCATCATTTAGGGTTTGTCGACACCGAGGCATCCTAAAGGCTAAGCTTTTATCGTTGAGGGTTTTTGGACACCGAGGCACCCTAAAAGCCTAAGCTTTCATCATTTCGGTTTTTATCGACACCGAGGCACCCTAAAAGCCATGCATTAGTCACAAGTACGCCGGGGCACTTGATCCTACTTAATTAACTACTAAGATACCCCGACCCATGCATTAGTCACAAGTACCCCATATGTCCTATTTTTAGCAAAGTCATGCTAAAATTCACGGAAAATTTCAGCATGACCTTTGCTGAAAATAGGACATATGGAGTACCCGAATTTGCCGGAACAGAAGTTAATCGACATTCCAGCAAACTCAAGGGCCTCTCGGGTGGACAAGGCAAAAAAGGCCTCCGTCACAACAAGTTCTTCTTATCCTCTTCAATTATAATAGGAGCCAATCAAATGGATAAAAGGAGAATTGGTTCATTGCAGGCAAGACTGAGCTGAAACAATCAAGGGAAGTGATCAGCAACTATACGAAGGCTCTACCAGACGGTGCTCTGAGCCGACTGGACACATACAAGAAACTAGAATGACTCAGTCAGGTCACTATGTGGCTGAGCCTCTTCAGTCCATGGTTTCGCTACTTATAATAAGGCCTGATGTATTGTAGTTTGAGTGTCAACAAGCAATGTGGTGTAAATATCCATGCCACTGCAATCTACAGCAGTGACCCTGCTTGATCTTTTGGTGCATTTGTTACCACATTCCATTTAACTTTTTACTGAAATGTGATTCAGAAACAATGCAGAGTTGCCTCTGTTTAGATGCAATGACCATCTAAGGTGTAATACGTATTTCGTGATTTACTTCATGAGTTAGACCAGAGATATGTTTTTCTTCTTCTATAAACTTGGTCAAACTTTACAGAAGCTGACTTAGAACAAAGCTAACATGTCTTGATTTCAGACATGAGGAACTAGATGATCGGGTTCACAGAAATGAAACAGGTAGACAACGCCATCATTTACGGCAAACATCACTTACACAGAAATGAACATGATAATTACTTGCATAGAAATGAACATGATAATTTTCTGGACATAATGTCAAGGCTCTGCTCTTGCTCAGGCTGCAGGAAATCCCCAGTCTAGATGCTACAGTTGATTTGATGTATTGAAAAGATATGAACAACTAAAATACCTAAATAAATACTCCCTTGGTAAACTAATATAGGACGTTTTAGAGACTTGTGTAGGGAGTACATACACTAGGGAAACACGGTTGAAGATTTATCAGCTGACGTTAATTTGGTATGGTATTTTCTCGCTAAACTTTGGTCAGAGTTCACAAGGTTTGGCTCAGAAGTCAGAACAAAACTGACATGTCATGGAACGGACGGAGTAGATAGTTACATTCACAAAAATGAACCTAGTAAACAAATCATTTATGGTGGCCAGCTGTCGACTTAGATTGCGCTACAGATATATAGCTAAAATTTATCCACAACAAATAAAAAAACAAAATGGGGACCAACATGCCACATGACAACGCACGACCGAAATAATGAAGGAAAAGGCTAGATGCATATCCATCTAGGGTTGCTGCAGGTATAGCAAACTAGCCATATCATATTTGTCGCAGATTTAATCAAATGCATTATTATTTAGTTCTCTTCACATGAAGAGGATGACCAAAGCCTATCAGGATACAAAACTAGGAGGATCACCATCTAGAATTTTTTTTTGAAACCGTAGAAACCAATGAATCTCTGCATATCAGAAGAAAAACGAGCCTCTTCTGAAGATAGACATAACAGGGGAACTCAGTTTCATTCCCGAACAAGACCATCATGTACACTGACTCTACATATGCTTCAATTGAAAAATTGACCATTTTTTTAGAACAACGGCCACTAGCTAGCATCAGCACAACCATCCATCCATGGCACAACATAACAGTAGCGCATGCAGCAGCACAGCACCAGTGGCTCAAGCGGCAGCAGGTAGCACGCGCACGAGAGTAGAAGAGGAGCTCACCGTCCGGTGACGAGGCAGCGGCAGGTCGGCAGCGGCCGGCGTGGAAGAGGAGGCAGAGGCGGGGCGTCGTCGAGGAGGGCGGTGAAGAGGGGGGTGCCGACGTCTCGCCTGGATGCTCTGCACGACGGGGGAGGGGGCGGCGTCCGGCGGTAGTGGGAGGGCAACAACTTCCAGCGGCGGCTGCTTGTGGGAGAGGGAGGAGGAGCCCGACGAGGTGGACGGGGCGGTGTGGACGGGGCGGCGTCCAGGCCACCAGCGACGAGGGGGAGGAAGGGGAGAGGGAGGCGGCGGGGGCGCGTGGGCGGCTGCGGCGCAGTGGGTCGGGGCAGCGGCGGCGGCGGCGCAGTGGAGGGAGGGAGAGGGAACTGGCGAGGGGGAGAGGGAAGGGGGATCGGGCGAAGTGGGTGAGGGAAGGGGGGATCGGGCACAATACTAATGGCGCACCACCCCTCGGTGCGCCATAAGTACATCCATACTAATGGCGCACCTCACCATGGTGCGCCATTAGTAGTTTTTTTCTTATAGCAATGGCACAATACTAATGGCGCACCACCCCTCGGTGCGCCATAAGTACATCCATACTAATGGCGCACCTCACCGTGGTGCGCCATTAGTATTTTTTTATAAGACAGTAATAATTTTTTAAACTTGTTTAAATCATAACAGTAATATTTTTTATAAGACAGTAACAGTAATTTTTTTTATAAGACAGTAATATTTTTTTAAAAAATATCATTAAATAGTAATGCCGGTGGAGCGGGGTTGGGTGCGCGGGGTGCGGGGGGTCGGCGGCGGCGGTTGAGTAGGGGAATCGAGGGTGCGGGGGGTCGGCGGCGGCAGACGGTGGACCGGGGGGTGCTCGGCGGCGAGGGGGACCGGATCTGGCGAGGTGGGATAGCAATCGAGATGGAGAGGGATCGAGATCGAGTGTCCATGAAATTTAAAAATATTCATGATAGTTCAAAAAGTGCCCATGAAATACAATCGAGAAATGAAGGCTACGATTTAAATACAATCGATCTTAGCTAGCTATCTGTTCACAATCTTCTTGCCCTTCTTTTTCGCAAATGGAGTTCTTCTGTGGAACGGACGTCCTTTAGGTAGGGTGGTCCTGCTTCTTCTTGTGGTGTATGCTGCTACTTCATCATCGTCGTCATGTTCGATCCTCGGGTCGCCATACTTGTCGAAGTCTTGCTCATTGGCTACTCCATCCATTCTGATGATCTTCCTTTTGCCTCTCCTCACGACAACACGATTGGGCTTTGACGGGTCGGTAATGAAGAAGCATTGGTCCACTTGGGAAGCTAGTACCCATGGCTCATTTTTCGCGGTGACGTTTGCGCCCGCAGTCCTGGATTTGGCTTCGGGTATAACCATGGTGGTGAAATACCGGTCTTCTTTTAGGACGCTCTTCGCCCATCTGACACGGAACATCGGGACCTTCTCTCCAGCATAGCTCAGCTCCCAGATCTCCTCGATCCTTCCGTAGTATCTGTCCTTGTCGTTACCGGTGTAGGATTCCATCGTTACCCCGGAGTTATGATAACCATCGCTCTTCATGTCCTTGGCCTCGGTGTAGAATGTGTAGCCGTTGATATCGTAAGCCTCATAGGTCATCAGGTTGTGCTCGGCGCCCTGTGACAAGGCGAATATGAGTTGTTCTTCCGTGGAAGAATCCTCATGTAAAGGGTACGACAGAAGCTTCTGCTTGAACAAACGCGTGAAACATGAGTTGTGCTCTTTGAGTATATCTCCGTCCGTCCTCTGTTGGCCTCGGTCATTGTACGTCTTCTTAATAAAGGTTTTGTGCTCTACCACCCAAGGATCGACCACGTCTATGTGTTGTAGCGCGACTAGGTTTGCTCTTTCAAAGTCGGCGAGTCGACCCTCGAAGTCGACATGCATTTCACGGCGACCCTCACGGTGACCACATCCAGCAAGCCTGCCGAGGTGCGTGTTGACGGGCAGACCAACGGGGTTCTCGATGCCTAGATAATTCATGCAGTAGGAGATGCACTCTTCGGTCAGAAAGCCCCTGGCTATGCTTCCCTCTGGACATGACATGTTGCGAACGTATCCTTTGATGACACCATTCATCCTTTCGAACGGCATCATGCTGTGCAGGAACGTCGGCCCGAGTTGGATGATATCGTCCACTATATGGACCAGCAGATGCACCATAACGTCGAAGAATGCGGGCGGGAAGTACATCTCAAGCTCGCATAGTATCACCACGATCTCTTCCTGTAGCCTTCTGAGTTAACTCACGCCAACAGACTTCTGAGAGATGACGTCGAAAAAGTTGCATAGGACAAATAGGGTTTCACGGACGTGCGCATCCATGATCCCACGGATTGCAACTGGAAGTATCTGCGTCATCAGCACGTGACAGTCGTGAGACTTCATCCCGCTGAACTTCTGCTTCGCTGGGTCTAGGTATCTGCTTATCTTCCCCGCGTAACCATAAGGAAGTTTTACTCCTACGAGGCAGGTGAAAAACTGCTCGATCTCCTCCTGACTTAGAGTGAAGCACGCGGGAGGGTAGTTATTTCCGGTCTTCTTGGCCTTTTTGCCTTTGCGACGACTTTCCGTGTCCTGCTTCGCCTCATCATCATCATCATATATAGCGTGAAGCTCCTGCCTGATGCCCATTGATTTCAAGTCTGCCCTTGCTTTCGGCCCATCTTTGGTCCTCTCTGGCATGTTGAGCAGGGTACCAAGCAGACTCTCGCACACGTTCTTCGTGATATGCATGACATCAAGGCTGTGAGGCACACGGTGGATCTTCCAGTACGGCAAGTCCCAGAAAATAGACCTCGTTTTCCATACCTTCAGCAGCGGCTCTAGCGCCTTTCGCTTCTTTCCCGGCTCTGGTGCCTTTTGCTTCTTTCCCGGCAGTGGGCAGTCTTTCCAATTTTTCAACAGCTCGTCTATTTCCTCGCCGCTCCTCGTACGCGGGCGTCCTCGGGGTTCGGTTTCACCATCAAATAGATCCTTGCGTTTTCTCCACGGGTCATCGTCGCGAAGCCACCTTGGATGTCCCATGAACACGGTTTTCGAAGACCCAGGATCTCTATCTAGCTGGCGATACGTTGTGTCATCCATGCACCTGACGCATCCAGAAAATCCGTGGACCACCTGCCCCGCGACATATCCGTAACCGAGACAGTCGTGCACCGTCGTGAGCAGCGCGGCTCTCATTGGAAAATATTCTTTCTCTGCGGCGTCCCACGTATTGGCTGGCGTTTTCCACAGCGTGTCAAGCTCCTCTTTCAGCAGCCCCAGATACAGATTGATGTCGTTCCCTGGTTGTTTCGGTCCTTCAATTAGCATACTCATGTGAATGTACTTCCTCTTCATGCACAACCAGGGGGAAGGTTGTACATCCACACAAACACAGGCCAGGTGCTATGTGTGCTTCTCTGGCTGCCAAACGGATTGAATCCATCGGTGCTCGCGCCCAGCACGATGTTCCTTGGATCGTTCCCAAATTCTAGGTCTTCGAAGTTCAACGCTTGCCACTGGCTCGCATCCTTAGGGTGACTCAACATCTTGTCTTTTTTATCTATCTCCGGATCATTTGCGTCATCTTCTCGCTTCTTCTCCTCCCTATCCGCGTGCCAACGCAGGAGCTTTGCTACCTTAGGGTCCGCGAAATACCGCTGCAGACGAGTAGTGATCGGAAAGTACCACATCACTTTTCGAGGAGCTTTCTTCCTCTTCTTGTATCGAGTGACGCCGCACACCGGACATATGGTAGACTCCGCGTGCTCGTCCCGATAAATGATGCAATTGTTCATGCACACATGGTATTTCACATGCGGTAAATCCAGAGGACACACGATTTTCTTCGCCTCCTCCAAACTGGTCGGGCACTTGTTCCCCTTGGGAAGACGTTCGTGCCAGAATGACATGTTCTCGTCAAAGCATGCGTCGGTCATTTTGTGTTTTACCTTCATCTCCAGAGCCATGAGCGTTACTTTCAGGCGGGTATCCTCGGGCCTGCATCCTTCATACAATGGAGTAACCGCGTCTAACTCATGTTGATCCATCTTGGCTTTCTCTCGGGCGGCAGCTCTTGCGTTATCCGTCTGCTTGAGAAGCAGCTCTTGAATATGAGGGTCCTGCACCCAGCCCATCGATGGTCCAGCGTCGTCTGCTCCGCCGGCATCATCATCTTCATGATCATGCCCGTCGTCTGCTCCGGCATCTTCCTCATCATCATGTCCTGCATCTTCTACATAATGACTATGTACAGCATCACCGTCGTGATCATCTCCTGGGGATTCTTCGTCTTCTCGCCCGCCCGAGCCGTGGTGGTTGTCTTGCTGCCCTTCCTCATTTCTTGCCCTGCCCCCATGGACGACTTCGTAGTCATCTTCATCACCTTGCCACCGATAGCCATCCATGAAACCACGCAAGAGCAGGTGGTCCCGCACCTGCCCGGATTCCGGATCCGCAATAAGGCTCTTCAGCTTGCATCTTCGACACGGACATCTTATCTCCGTCTCGTTCTTTTGAAGCATCTCAGCCTTCGTGGACCTCAAAAACCTATTCACGATGCCTTCGGTCATCATGCGGACCATGGTCGCCTGCGGGATAGAGCAAAACGATATTTTAGAACCAAGAAAAAATTTGGCATGACTTTCCCTAAAAATAGGACCAAAAAGAATGCTTAATGCCAAAATTCTCGCCGAAACGGAAATGAATCAACATTCCGGCAAAATATTGGCAACTATCGCATTTCAAATACCGGTACACCTCCAAACATAAACACATATGCAACACCACAAACATATGCAACACCACGAACATACATAGATCTAGCTAGGCCATAAAAAGTGCATGGGCACATTGTTGTAGGGAGAACAACATAAATATAGCTTCCCCCCTTACTTACCTATGAAAACAAGGTAATTTAACCACTTAAATTGAATGAATCTATGGTGGAAATGAGGTGAAAAAGAGGAGGCACCCGAGACAAGGAGGAGGTGGAGAGAATGAAGTGGGGAGAAAGTGAGTGTGGGTAGGAGAGGCTGTCCAAAATATCTTGTTGCTGCCCACTTACTAATGGTGCACCAACTCTAAATGCGCCATTAGTAATCCAGGTTACTAATGGCGCACCTTATGGTGGTGCACCATTAGTAGTTTTGCAAAAAAAACATACTAATGGCGCACTGTCCGACAGTGCGCCATTACTAGTTTAAACTAGTAATGGCGCACGGTGGAATAGTGCGCCATTAGTAGTTTTGCAAAAAAGGGAATAAAAATATAATAAAAAAACAACGTTAGTGGCACACTTTCCGGCAGGTGCGCCATTACTAGTTACAACTAGTAATGGCGCACTGTGTCTGGATGCGCCATTAGTATGTTTGGACAGGCGCACTAGTTAAATTTTTATTTTTTTGATACTAATGGCGCACCCTGGGACAGGTGCGCCATTAGTAGTTTCAACTCTAATGGCCTATCAGAAGGTGGTGCGCCATTAGTATATACTAATGGCGCACCGCTTGTCTGGTGCGCCATTAGTGTCAATCCCATCTATAGCCCTTTTTCTAGTAGTGTCCTAAACATAAAAAAAGAAAGAATTGATTGTGAAAGACAAGTGTTTCATTCCCCTCCCTAATCGTTGAAATTCGAACTGTCCGCTAGCTCCTCCTTTGTTTGGATTATAGCCCTTCCTTGGGGATTTACTATCCAAAGTAAATCTTTCCAGTTTCAAATGCTACTATTTCTTCGTGGGCAGAAAGTCCAAAATCTTCTTTTTCCGGTACTCCTTACTCTTTTCTCCCGTCGTCCTACTTTCACTTCTACGGACCTTCTATCCATAATGAGTTCCAGGATTGGTGAATCGATGTGGAATAGATAAAATGATTGTTGAGTACACAGTATAACCGTGTAGCTCATCCAGAAGATCATCAATGACCGGTATCGGGTATTTCTTTTTTACGGTTTGCGCATTGAGTTGCCTATAATCCATAGGCGCCACGAACCTTCTTTCTTCTTGTAAAGAAGAGCCGGTGAGGCATGAACTAGGTTGTAGAGTACCATTCTAGAGTAACTCCTTGATTATGGCTTCAATTTCATCCGGTGGTGTGAATACCTATAAGGCCTTTGATTCACTAGTTGACTATCGTGAGGTGAATCCGATGGTCACATGGTCTTTTAGGAGGGAGGGTAGTGGGTTCTAAGAACACATCAGAGAAAGAGGACCAAACCTGCTTGAGTCCTCTTCTACATCTTGAGTACTTCCCACTCCAATGGATCTAGTTTTTAGAATAGCTTTGATCCGGCCATGTAGAGCACTCATAGAGGTCCGGCTTCACGTCAGTAATCTACCACACCCATGCTAGAATTCAGTAGAGTCCCCACTCGCCAACCGCGATGTCTTGGTTGAGAGGCCCCACCTACCCATCTTCCCACAGTTTCACTGAGGTAGTACCATCCCCAATTCGCCACTTCTTGTGTTGATGTACTAAGAAATTGGTTGAGGCAATCGACTTCAATCAGAGGAAGCACTTGTGCACATCAACTTAGGATATCCCCTCCGTTCTACACCAGATTATGCACTCACCTCTGGTATAATATAGGAAAGGAAGACGCCCTTTCAGTGCACGCCAAAGCAGCTTTGCCTAGAAGGCTTCGAAATACACTACTAGGTCCCTCATTCTCAGTCGGCCTTCACAAAGCGGTTTGCACACCTTGGACCAGCTGGACAGATGTTCCGGCCTTTCTCCTATTAAATGCATCTGCCACCTTATTTTCCATTTTACCCCTAATATTCCGCCTTTGAAAGTCAAAACTCACACTTGCTCATCTTAGCATGTAGCTGATTCCGCAGAAAAAGTGTTAGCTGCAAGTGCTGTTGATGCTCCTTCAGTGTTTTACTGTCAAGAAGTATATCATAAAACCAACACAAATCTTCTGGGCTTGAACACATCATTCATGAGTGCTTGAAACGTTGCAGGAGCATTTGTAAGCCCGCATCACATTGAATTCATAGTTACAGGGTTCTGAATGAAGTTTTGGGCTTGTCTTCCTCTCTCATCCTGATCTGATGATAGCCAGATCTTAAGTCAATCTTGCTGTAATATTTAGCACCACTCATCCAATAGGGCATCTATGTGCCGGAATTGGGTATTTCTTCTTTACTGTACTGGCATTCAGCTGCCTGGTTTCAATGCACATCCTCCATGTCCCATCCTTCTTCTTCACTAACAGCACAGGTGAAGCAAAGGGGCTAGTAGAGGATTGTATCAGTGAATTCTTCAGCAATTCCTCAATTCTCAATCTCAGCCTTTTGCAGATGTGAGTATCCGTATGGCTTCAGATGTTTGGGCTCAGTACCTTCGGGGGTCTATAGTGATCATGGATTCTTTTTTTTGTAAGGACTTAGGTTCTTGAAACACCTACTCTTAAGAGTTCAGTAGGGTTGAAATTGGATCAGAGATCAGAGATGTTAGGTTTACTGAGTTGACCATGCACCATTGAGCCATCATGCAGAACTAAGCTTGTTCTGATTTAGTAGCAATCAGCTCTTCTCCTTCCACCTGGTACAGCTTTCCTCCTCCCCTCTTGATTCCTTCCAGCACCACTTAAACACTGCGGAAAGGGTTTTGACCAGCTAGTCAGATTGCCCCATTACGGGTGTGTTACGCCAGAAAGTTCCTCAATCCTGTGCCTGTTCCCGAGCGAGTCAGTCCCATTTCGATGACGAACGACACGATGTGTGCCTCCATAGAGCTTCCCATTTGACATTTCTCCATCGCGAGAGATTCTCTCCAGCCACAGGTTCCCCAGTGGTACGTCCGGGGTCGGTTCAATCAGTGCGCTATCAGTCCAGTACCATTAGCTCTCCAAGGGTCGCAATCCATTCTTTCCGGGCAAGCCAGTTCAGTTCCTTTCTGGTAGCAAGAGATCCCATATCAGATTAAGTAAAGGGATTACCTAGCTAGCGCATATCGAAGAGTTGGAGACTTCCTGCCACTATAGAAAAAGCCGTTGATGGATCAATTTCTGTAGGTGGGTCTCAACTCGGATCGAGACATTCGGATTTGCCGATGAAGAGTACTGCCTTGGAGGGCTAGGGGTTGTAGGGGAAGAACCAACCTTTTGTAGGTAGCAAAACATCTCACTCAGTAACTAAATTAGAGTTCGATCTTTTACGTTTGTGTTGTCTTTTTGCATTTTTGTTTCGATCCGACATCAGATCTGAGTTATTGTTCACTGACTATATCTTAGACCATTGCGATCTCTTTCTTTCACTTGGTTTTTCTTCCTTCCCTTCGGTACTCCTTAACTCGGAGATACTCCTTCGGTACTACTTGGCTACTACTTGAACAGATGGGTTTAGTCCCTTCCTTCGGGCAACGTTTTCTCCGGGTACCACCGGCTTACCACCGGGTTGAAAGAAATCCCTTACTATTAGGACATAGTGTTCGGTACGACTTAAGGCTACTGGATTGACTTTCTTTAATGTTGCATCTGCTTTCAACTATTTCATAGCCTCCCGTCCCGAGCAAACGTCGAGAGCAGGGTGTTGAGCCAAAAAGTAAAATCCATAGAGTTGGGGACTAAAGAGACTCTTTTTTTACAGCCAACCATGAAGAGAAGAGAGTCTCAGAGTAGATTCGGTAATGTTGAGTCGATCTAGTATGGAAAATTCCTCGCTGTGCGCTCGCCTTTTGCCTGCTTCTGCTTCATCTGCAGATCGGATTCCTTCCCCAGAGTTCTTACTTATAGGCTTTATAGCCAAGCAATAGAATAGCTGCTTCTTCTAAAGCGGATTAGAGTGCGACGACCAAAGCTACGGAGCGGCCTCTACCGCTTTCCCTACTGTTCTGGTTGAACTAGGGCTTTGGCTGAGCGACCACCTTCTTCCAGTATTCTTAGCTTACTGTCTGCTTCCTGCCTGATCGGTGCTGACTGACTGTTCTTGCTTGTCTTGGGCCTGCTCTAGTTTTGGTGCTGCTAACTAAGGGTCGAATTTCGTGACTTGATGAAGAGGAAGCCGAGTATCTTTGGTCTTGAAGAGTCAGGCCAATCCAACCGCTTGCTCCTGCCCAACTCAGTCTCAGTCGTACCATAATGCGCCTGGACTCAACACTTTTCTTGCTCCAAGACCACCCTCTAGCCCTCATGTAAAATAGATGACAGAATTGTAAACAATCATAGAATGATTTAAGCTGAGGAACATAGAGGTCTCTCCCACAATTTTTGTCATATACCTCTGGAATAGTGTTGAAATCACACGCCACTAAGCTGTTTTTTAAACCAAGTGGTTTATCTTAGTGTGCTAGCCGCTGCTTCATTTCGTATAGCGATAACGCTTTCTCTTTCTTAGCGCTCCACCCCGCGGAGAACTCTGGTTGCGCTTTGGTTGGCTTTCTCTTTTTTTCGATTTTCTCTGACTTGACTCAGCTTGACCTACTTGACTCAGCGGTTAGAGTATCGCTTTCATACGGCGAGAGTCATTGGTTCAAATCCAATAGTAGGTAAAGCCGGCCGAAACCCCCGCTTTTGCCAGCATGACAGCAAGCACAGACTGGCATCAAGGAGTAGAATGACCAAAGCATCGGTTGCTTCCACTTGTTTGTTGCCTTCTTCGACCGACAGACAAGGTACCCCCCTCTTTTTCTCTTGCGAACCTACGTTGAGCTTGGGACAACCCGCGACTGGCATAGGATATTTCAAAAGCGCCAGGATCCATCCTTCTTACGAACCAAGAGCACTGGAGAAGCGAAGGGGCTCGTGCTGCGACGAATAATGCCATTGTTCATCATCTCACAGATTTGCTTCTCAATCTCTGTTTTCTGGTGGGGTGCATATCTATATGGCCGGACATTGACTGGCACTGCACCTGGCACCAACGGAATTTGGTGGTCACAGGCACGACGAGGGGGTAATTCCTTTGGCTCCCGGAACAAAGCATCAAACTCCTGTAGCAGTTCTTGAACAGCTGGAGGTGTCTGCTCTGCAGGATCAGCATCCAGAGTAATTGCTTGCAGATCATGCTCCTGGTGAATCTGACGCACTTGCACACACTGGCTAACAGCACCCCGTTTCAGCAATCCTTGCAGCTTACGGACAGAGATTGGACGGCAGGAAGGATTATCTTGAATGCCATTGAGAGTGATGCGGCGCCCTTTGTGCGTGAATTTCATACGACGATGACGCCAATGTACCCACATCGGGCTATGGTCTTCGAACCGCTCTTGCCCTCCCCTTTCACTTCCATAGTGGTCTTCTTTGGCCGGCCCACTCATTTCACTCTCAAGCTCTCTGAGAAGAGAGAATCCGATTCAAGATGTTTCGAATTCAGCCTTTCCTTCATGTTCGTGCTTTAAGTCAGTTCGTACTTTTCAGTATCTAAGAGAATGACTGAACTCGCGTTGAAAGCTACTAAACAACGGCTGACAGAGACTCATAAGAGGGAGAGCGGTAGCAAAAATGAGATCTTTCGTCTAGACAGAAGAGAGATCCTTTCCTTCCTTTCTATAGGAAATGACTGATGTTGCTAAGTCACCTTCCGCTGCTCTTGCGTCATCCCTTTTCCAATTCTTTTTGTATGGCTCGGTTGCATCCGATTGATCGATCCCTAGTCACTGATTACATGCATGAGTTCTTTGATTCACTACTGACTTCTTCTGTGGAGCCGAGTTCGCCGACTGAGACTACTTGAAAAGCATTTTCGACCAACCGATCTCACGACGATGAGTCACCCACATACTTAACAAAAAATGCAAATAGAAGAGCAAGTAAATCAAGCTCAATTACAACTCACTCTGATCAAATAGCACTCAGGTATAGGATTTCCAGCGGAAAGGTAGCCTTGCTCGCTTCTTTACCCTTGTACGCACAAATCTAGCTCATAGCAGCACTTTCGAGTTCGGTTACTTAAGTACAGAGATTGGAACAACTTAGCGCGGGAAGTCCCATATCTTGTCTTAGCCTCGCCTCACCTATTTCCTCATAACGAGATCAGAATGAAATAGAATGGAATCTCAAGTCTTAGCTAGATCAGGGCTACCACGTTCCCTCAGACGAAAAAGAAAAGAATACTAGACCTGTTGGACTCGCAAAGTAGGATCAGGCTTTTTCTACTAGAAACAGAGGAGAGCGAAAACTAAGTCAAAGGGGGAAGAGCTGTTTATGAGCATTTTAAGGCCGGTTGACAACATCCAATGTCTCCCACGAGGGTGCCTGAAACTCCAGTTTTTCTAGGCAGAGGTAGGTATATATATATTTAACACATTTTAGTTTGTAGGAAGATTCCCCGCTCTGAAATTTTTTCTATTTGGAGCTTCTTCCAAAGAGGTTGGGATTCTAGTTTCAATTGGATGTGTCCCGGTAAGATCGTTAACGACTGATATACTGCCTGAGACAGGGCATGCTCTCCCCTCTGCGTATCGAGAGAAAGAAACAACTTCCTGATTCCAGTTTATTTCATTTATACCTACGATATCCACGCTAAAGATGCAAACTTTTGCAGTTCATATCAGCCTGAATGAGGAAGTAGAGTCAGTTTCGTCCATAAACTGGGCCGAAGATCTGACAGAGGTTGACTTGCTGGCTTGTGAGTTGCCAGCTCCGTAGTTGATTGCTAACCAGAGGATAGTGACAGCCAATATTCCTATTCCTGCTTGTGTGCTTGTTTGCTATTCTTCCTGTTCCTGTTACGAGACGACCTCGGCTCAAGCTGACCCCACACCGAAAGTCGTCAAGCAGTCTTGGGCTCCATCAATCAGTGAGGAGGAAACCAAAACCTGTTGGAGTTCCCCGCCATCACCTCGCCTAGATCCGGGGGTTCATACCCTCCTGTAGAAGAGATGTAAGTCGCAAAGGCTACTTGCCTGCCGAGGGGGAGAACTACCTAGTATCAAATTCACAAAGCAGCACATTTAGTAGTTGACATCTTTCTTTCTTGTTTTCATCGGAAAGGAGAGTTTTCACGTTAAGCAAGAAGAGCTACGAGTTGGAGGGCTATTTCACCGACCGTCACTTCTCCTTTGTATCTGCCGAAGACGCAAGTAGCCCAACGACAGGCTTGTGTGGAGTTGAATGACAACACGCAGAGGTCTTTTGGCGAAACTGGGGGCTCTTTGTCTAAAGGAAGGGCAAAGTCAACAGGCCAATCCCAGTTTCAGAATTGGAAGAAGCAGTAGGAGGTTCACCATCAGAAAGGCATGGGACAACAAACTCTCTTAAAGCTTTCTTCGAATAAGTCTTTCGCTTGACTTGGCTCAACGGCTTTAGTTCAGTAAATGCTTTCGTATGAAGCTTGAGTCAAGTCTAGTCTCATGCAGTGAAGATCGTCAAGCAATCATTGCTCGTCTCTCCGAAACCTATTGATAAGGAACGCGTTCAAGTGTATGGAATAATCAAACCTTTCACGTATTTGTTAACATAGCGTTGGACGATTGATTCCTCTCTTTCTCCATGGCCTGCTTCCCATAACTGGCCTTACTAAAACTTACGAAATGCTAATTTGACCTAAATTTCCGGTTAACTGCTTACTTTCTTTGCTAGCTCACCCGAAACTCTGTCTTCAGGAGGAAAGCTTGCTTGAGTACCTTACTTGAAAACAAACCGCTTGAGCTGTAACCGAAACAGAAAGGTTTGATGAGCCGCTGCTTGCTCTCTAACTGCTCTTACCGCTTCTTCTTCTTGACCTCTGCTCACTGCTGCCAATGCTGTGACTGCCGCCCCTATCTCTAAAGCTGCGGATTACAGCTCCTGATTCAAGCAGTTTTTTTTCTGAAGTATGAGTCTTGTTTGTGACATTCAATTCCAGAATGAACATTCAAAGGAAAAGTAGTATGGGACGCTGCTTGCTATTACTGACTGCGGCTGCCGACCGAAGAACTGAAGATCTTCAATCTATGTTTGAGTGCTCTTGCGAAAGAAAATAATTTCGAATGCAAAAATGACTTCAAAAATAGGATAGGATCGCGGATTCCATATATTTTTATAGAAAGAAAGATACTGTACTCCGCATCTTTACACCGAATCCTTAAAAGCCATTTAATGCCTTCTTGCCTGCCTTCAGTTCATGCCTTCAGGCCGGCCTGCTCTTGCCTATGAATGAGATGCCTACTTCCCATTAAGTCAAAATACCTCATAGACATACATATTTTTAAGAATACTTAGTTAGTTAAAGAGAAAGATGGCTTTTGACAATTTTTTTAGTCCCCTCGTTCCCGAGCAAGAAAACGGATGCGCTAACGCGCAACGGCTTTCGCGCTAGTTGCTCAATCCGTTGCTTGTTCGGAAGAATCCGCAAATGAATATTCTTTATTTCCTCTCGGACAGGCCCTCTTTTTTCATTCGAATGTACATCTTTTTCGGTAATGATCATCTACAACTGAAAGACTGACGTCTTCCTCTACTCGATCCTTAGTTATACAATCTCCCTCCACCTCAATTTTTATGATCCTCATAGCCTTTTTTATTCGCGTCCTCCCCCTGGATCTATTCCTGCCGCGTCCACGTCCTCTGCCTCCAGCAACTAGAGCTGCATCATCTTGTTCATTATTGAGAATAGGCCTCTTCTCACACCGTACCAGTTCTTTTTGCAGTTGAATCTTCCCGTTCTGGCTTATTGAGTGTATAGATTCTTTTTGAAATGCAATCTATTCCCACGTCACTCTTCTCATAACATATCCTGTTCTCCTCACTTTGATTCTGGATTCACCGGTTGATTTAAGACGGGGTTCTATGCTTTCTAGCCCCATTTGACAAAAGTGAGCTTCCCCTATCTCTTTTGTAGGAATCAGATAGCAATGCTCATTCGTGAATAGCATTTCATGCTTCCGCTACTTCGTCGGAGAGATCCATGGAAACTCAAAAAAGAAAAGCGGACGGCATTGTTCATACGATAGCCGGAAAAGTAAGTTCTCCCGCCGGCTATTCAAAAAAGAAAGACTTACTTATTCATAAACTGCCTTTTATCGAGCATAATAGCTCTTATACGCTTGTACAGAGGAGTATAAAACAATGTGTGTGTGTGTGTGTGTGTGTGTGTGTATATATATATAGGTGTTTAGTATCCTACAAAAACATTAACATCCAAAGCACCGTAAGCTTGCTTTCTCTCCCGCTGACAGACAAAGAAAAGGTTTTTTTAGACTTTTCTATGGTAGGCCTACGCTAGTGGAATATCTTTTGTGTTTGTATTCTAGCTTAGCTCTCTCTATTCTTTGCTTAAGCTATCGTGTCGTGTAGATGGATGGCATCTCCCTATTCCCACATCCCCGGATATGATTAATGCATGGAAGCTAAGGAATTGGGTCATTCTTCAGCCCAAGATGCAAGCATTTGGACTCCATCCGAATATGGCAGTTGAACTCTTATAATAGGCTTGGCTCTGGAAAATGGGCTTATCTTGGGCAAAAAAACGCAAATAAAGAAGAGCTTCTTGTTTCCAAGCGGAACTCGAATGGGCTGCTAGCAGATTTGTTGGGGATGGCAAGTTAACACCGTGGGTAGGCTTGCCTTTCACTCGCTCTGGCACATTTTGGCGGAACGTCAACGTTATATATAGTGGAATTCTAGAGGTAAGTTAATGTTTTCAAAAATCCAAATGGAAAAGGATTTGCAAAAATATGCAGATTAGAAGCTAGTATCTCAAGTTTTATGAGAGAAAGAAGAGGAAGAATCGGCGAACATCCTAAAAAATGGTACTTTTGTCTCAATCCGATCAAAAACAAACATATTCTATTGTGTGTTGACCACCGGGAAACGAATGGATTAAGATGAAGACGGACGGTTCAATTAGCGAGCATGGGAAGGCTTGTGGAGGTTTAGCAAGAAAAAGGGGATATATGCGTTCTCTCAAGCAGTTAAGAACAAGACCATACTCGAAGTCGAGCTCTTTTGCATCTGAACATGTATTCAAATAGCAGCTGAAAAGGAGTGTCAGAGGATTTGGATTGATTCGGATTCCCTAACGTAAGACATGGTCTACTCTCAAGATCCCAAAGTCCGCAGCTAAGGAAAGCCCCTTCTTCATAAGATCAAGAAAGTACGAGCGTCTTTCGAAGATTGGAAAATCTCCCATACTTGGAGAGAAGCAAACCAACCGGCCGATTTGCAATTGACTATGCTTAGTAGTTGACATCTTTGGTCTTCACATTTTCCCTTCCATTTTGTAAAGTTAGTAGAAGAGGATAGATCCGGTAAATTGACGAATGTCAATCTTCATTTTTGTAGATTAATACACTGGTAGGGGTCGATCAGGCAAATCCCAAAGCTGACCCCCGAACAGCTGCCGGACTGCTCTACTGATCTTCTCTCTCTTCAGAAAAACGGAACCTTCTCAAAGACTCCCTTTGCACTGAGAACACAATTCAGAACCCTCCTTCTCACAAGAAGGCAAACCTTGTACGTTGATCGAATCTTCTTTCGCATCCAGAAGAGAGGCTGTGGGCTATCCGAGAGAGTGGTTCAGGTGACTACCGGAGTCATTGATTAAGCAGGTCAGATGGGCTTAGTAGGGCTCGAACCTACAATATCACCGTTATGAGCGGTACGTTTCAACCAATTAAACTATAAGCCCAATCGGATCTCTACATGCCGGGAAGAGCGGACAGAAAGAGGAGACCTTTGCTCTATCTCCTTCTTCCTCTTCCCGGGGCCCCGGAGGGGTTCTTTGGCAAGCCCTATTAAAGAAGCTAAGTGACTTTCGTCACTCAAGTAGTGAGTTTGAGAGTGACCGTTAGGGCGACCACTTGTACTTCTAGGCCTTGGCGACCTATATGTTATGCAACACAGCTTCACTCGATTCAGTAAATCAATAGTTCAAACCAGCCCACTAATAGCTTAGATAGTGGCCCTTCCACTTTGGTATAGTTGACCCTACCTATTGACTCAAGGTTCATAGGAAGGGGGAACCCAGACGTAGGGGGATGTAGGCTTCAGTTGTTTTGGTACTTTTTCACTACGTCTTATTATTTGTTTTGTAACCGGCTTTTCACCGGCAGGTCAGTAGGCCTTTTAGAAGGCGAACAAACGAAAGTTCTCCGTGGGCGCTAGCGCTATCTTGTTCGCTTTTGTCAACTGAAGTCGCGCGTAGAGCCAACTAACTGATAGCTGATAGAGCGCAGAGGCCCTTCTCTAAGCGAGCAGAGCCATTTCTTTCTAGTGTGCCTCTCTTGAAGATCACACAATCCACTTGCAATCAGTGCTTGAGTTAGCAAGGCCACTTCACAAAATCACACAATCCGCATCAAAATGATCGTCTCAATGAGTACATCATTTCATCGCATTGCATCATTTTTATTTGAGCTCATTTTGATGCCCGAAATGCTGTTGGAAGACGGCTATGTGATAAATTTGTCAAATCTGCTACATCAAATAGCTATTTGTCATTTTTGCCATGATTAATGTGTGCATGATATGCTCCCGAGATCTACATGAGTTTTGTTATATGCCATGCCATCTTTACAGAGGTGCTTACCATGTATTTTTGTGATATGTGTGGTGACTAGCACAAGCTTGCAAAGTAGTGCAGTCGGTCATGCTGATTTTAGGGACTTAGAATTTCACTAAGTCATTGTCCTGATTTCGTCGTTATACCATATGTTCTTGTTGTTTCCTAGTGATTCGTGCCTATTTTAAGGATGATCAGTAAGGATGATTTGTTAACATTGTGGTGCTCTATCCATCCGTGTCTTTGTTTGCATTTATGGAGCACTCTAGCTTGAGTCAATCGAGCTCTACTTTTGCTATTTCGTGAATCCTGGCAGATTGTTGACTTGTTAGCGATTTTGCCGAGGATGTTGCTATTGATCCGTGCATGCTATGTTGCTGTTCTTTCCATGGCTAGCTTCTATGCCATGTATTCTTGATGGGTGGATGCTTAGTTTGTCATGCCATGCTTTGTACTGAGTGCATCGAGCTCGTAAACATGCCTACTCGTTAACAGATTTGCATGCTCCAGTTTTTCACTAAGTCTGTAATCTGATTATGTTTTTGCCATGTTCACATGCTTGTAATTGTATTTTCTGATCCTTTTTGGCTCAAGGTCACTAAGGTACGTTTGTTAAGTGCTTCGAGTAGCTTCATGCCATGTCTTGTTTTGCCATGTTAAGTTCCTGTAGCATGTAGTTTTCATGCTCCAAAGTGTGCTTCCTGATGTTAAATTCCAGACTAGCGTTAATTTCACTAAGTCTGAAACCTGTTATCGTTTGCATTTTTGCCATGCTTGTTTGGACCTGTTAATGGATGAATTAGCCGTAGCTCAGTGTTCATCTTTTGTCAAGCATGATGAATGGATCCCTGCCATGTATTTTGTTGTCATGATTGAGTGTTGTATCATAATTATCTTTATGCATTTAGATGGCTACTTGCTGATTATCGCAGACCGATGCCATATTTGTTTTGCTTGCCATTTCTAAACCGTGCATCCGATTCCGGTGATCCTTATATCTATTTCAACCGAAATCACCTCACCTTTCCATTGGAACTCTTGGGTTTCCATGTTGAGGCCAGGTTAAATCATTCCTTGTGAAATCTTTCATATGCATCACATATCGCGTCCCGCATAGCATACCATGTTTGCATCTTGTTGTTTGAGCATTGCACGTGGTTGATTTTGTTCCTTTTGCTTGTTTGTCTTGTTTGGGTAGATCCGGGAGACGAGTTCGCTAACAGGGAGCCCGTTGAGTTTGCTTACGAGGATCAAGTCAACTCTGACAACTTTGCAGGCAAGATGATCATACCCTCGAAATCACTTCTATCTTTGCTTGCTAGATGCTCGCTCTTTTGCTATGCCTATGCTACGATGCCTACCACTTGCTTATCACGCCTCCCAAATTGCCATGTCAAACCTCTAACCCACCATGTCCTAGCAAACAGTTGATTGTCTATGTTACCGCTTTGCTCAGCCCCTCTTATAGCGTTGCTAGTTGCAGGTGAAGATTGGAGATCCTTCCTTGTTGGAACATTGTTTATTATTGGGATATCACCATATTATCTTGTATCTCTTAACGCACCTATATACTTGGTAAAGGGTGGAAGGCTCGGCCTTTTGCCTAGTGTTTTGTTCCACTCTTGCCGACCTAGTTTCCGTCATATCGGTGTTATGTTCCCGGATTTTGCGTTCCTTACGCGGTTGGGTTATAAAGGGAACCCCTTGACAGTTCGCCTTGAATAAAACTCCTCCAGCAATGTTCAATCTTGGTTTTACCATTTGCCACCTAGCCTCTTTTTCCCTTGGGTTTTCGGAGCCCAAGGGTCATCTTTATTTAAACCCCCCTGGGCCAGTGTTCCTCTGAGTGTTGGTCCGACCGAGTAGACTGCGGGGCCACCTCAGGGGCAACTTGAGGGTTGGTTTTACTCGTAGGATGTCTCATCTGAGTGTGCCCTGAGAACGAGATATGTGCAGCTCCTATTGGGATTTGTCGGCACATTCAAGCGGTGTTGCTGGACTTGTTTTACCATTGTCGAGAATGTCTTGTAAAACCGGGATGCCGAGTCTGATCGGAATGTCTCGGGAGAAGGAATATCCTTCGTTTTCCGTGAGAGCTTGTGATGGGCTAAGTAGGGACTCCCCTGCAGGGATTTGAACTTTCAAAAGTCGTGCCCGCGGTTATGGGCAGATGGGAATTTGTTAATGTCCAGTTGTAGATAACATGAAACTTAACTTAATTAAAATGAATCAACCGCGTGTGTAACTGTGATGGTCTCTTCTTGGCGGAGTCCGGGAAGTGAACACGGTGTTGGAGTAATGCTTGACATAGGTTGTTCTAGGATCACTTCTTGATCATAGTTGTTCGACCGTGCTTTTGCCTTCTCTTGTCGCTCTCTTTTGCGAACAGGATAGCCACCATATATGCTAGTCGCTTGATGCAGCTCCACATATTACCTTGCCTTACCTATAAGCTTAAATAGTCTTGATCGCGAGGGTGCGAGATTAGTGAGTCCCCGTGACTCACAGATTACTTCCAAACCAGATGCAGGGACCGATGATACCGCTCTAGACGATGCACTTGAGCTCAAGTGGGAGTTCGATGAAGACTCTCGTCATTACTATGTGTCTTTCCCGGATGATCAGTAGTGGTGCCCAGTTGGGGCGATCGGGGACCGTGTCACATGTTGGGGTTGATCTTTTATTTTGGTACCGTAGTCGGACCATGAGTGTATTGGATGATTGTAATGTTATTCATGTATTTGTGTGACGTGGCGAGTGTAAGCCAACTATGTATCCTTTCCCCTTTTTATATTTACATGGGTCGTTGTGAAGATTACCTTACTTGCGACATTGCTTTTAATGCGGTTATGCCTCTAAGTCGTGCTTCGACACGTAGGAGATATAGCCGCATCGAGGGCGTTACAACGCCAGACCCCTCCCGATGAACAGGATCCCGTTTCGAACATGGCCGGTCGAACACAAGGCCGTTTCCTCCGTTCTGCAGTACGCCAGGCCTCGTTTCCATCGCCTGTTCCGTCCAAGCCCTCCCGATGAACACGACATATTCTGTTGCCTCCCCATGAACACGACGCATTCCGTTGCCTCCCCATGAACACGACGCATTCCGTTGCCTCCCCATGAACACGACGACGATGCTGTTTCTCCGTTCCGACCCAGCCATGTACACGAGCCCTGGCCGTACGTATGCACGAGTAGGCGTTCGAGACCCCGCACGTATGTACACATACGTGTCCATATTTTCTTTCTTGCACGCTGGCCGCTATAGGTACGTGTAAATGCTACGTGTGCGCCTCTACTACGACACATGCGCGCCTCTACTACGACACGTCTGCGCCTCTACATCGACCAGTATGTACGTACACGTTCGCGACCGGAATGACAACGCTACGTACGCTTCGACCAGGTGGGTCCCGACTGTCAGGCACTTCCTTGCCTGCGAAGATGTAGCTGGTCGGTCCCAGCAGTCAGGGGGCGAATCATTTTTTCCCAGACGCACTTCTTTGCGTGCGAAGATGTAGCTGGTGGGTCCCAGTAGTCAGGGGAAACGTTTTTTTTCAAAAAATACAGTGGCCCGTCCGATGGGTCCCAACTGTCAGGTGGAGGAATCATTATTTTCCGCGTAATAAGGAGGCACTTCCTTGCTGCGGCCATGGACCCAGCTGTCAGCCTCTCCACGTACAATCCACGTCGATGGAAGTCGTTCCTTGACCACGTTGACCATGCCACGCCGAGAGCACCAGGGCGGTGGATGACGACGAGGCCTAGGAAGGGGACGACACTAAGGCAGGGAAGACTTGGCAGTTGTTTCCCACGTGGAGGGGAGTACGACTATATGAGGGTTTACTGGTTTGTCTGCCATCGCCGGAGAATAACAGCAGGTGTGGGTGAGTAGAGGGATGGCTAGGCCAGTGATGGGAGTACGGTCAGGCGGTGAGGCCTGCGCGGCAGCACAGCCGGCCGCGAGGAGGAGGGAGCAAGCAGTCCCGCCGGCGCTTGTTTGAGCGGCTAGAGCAGGAAGAGCAGAGATTGAAGAAGCACGACGACAGTTGGATGGACATGCAACAGTCAGTGCTTGTGCGTCAACCTTTTTTAGGAAAGCCTCAAATATGTGGGAAACAACATACAACCCATCTGCCATTATTTCTAATAATTTACAGCCCATTTGCTAATTCTTAAGGTTTTTTGGAGCCCATATTCTTTTTGTTAGCATTACAGCCCATATTGTGGCAACGGTTAAAAAATTATACAATATTTTGCATATTTCGGTGCGGTCCAAACTGTTTTTAATCCCAAAATTTCGACTCACATTCAAACTGATTTTAAAAATAAATGTATATCAATATAAAATCCAACAAATTCTCCACGCATAAAAATTAATGTAATTTAAAATCCTGAAATGAAAAAAAAGATATTTGAAACTAATTGCCGGTTTGACGTGTTTTAGAAATGTACAACCCATTTCTCATTACTGATGGGCCATTTTCTCTGCCAGCCGAATGAAAGCTCTCCTCGTCTTGAAAGATTTGCAGCCCAACAGGCCTGACAAAGCGACTTACTTGGCAAATCACAAAATAACTGGGTTGTGGTCGTGGACCCAGCTGTCAGCCTCTCCACATACAGTACTCTTCCGATGGAAGTCATTCCTTGACTATGTTGACCACGCCGCGCAGAGAGCACCACGGCGGTGGACGACAGCGAGGCGTAGGAAGGGGACGACGCGACAGTGGAAGCCCGCGCGGAGAGGACTACGAGGGTTCACTGGTTCGATTGCGGTGTGAGGCTGCTGTCGCCGCAGGGCCTGGCCAGCGGTGGGAATAGTAGGGGGTGGTGAGGCCTCTGCGGCAGCACAGCCGGCCACGGGAGGCAGGATCATGCGGCATGACCGGCGCTGCTTTGGGCGGCTGGAGCAAGAAGACCGGAGGTTGAAGAAGCACTATGGCCGTTGGATGGACATTGTACGGTCACGGGAGCTAGAATCGTTCATATTGACTAAGTTGACAAAGCCCTTCATCCCCATCAACTTAGTAGGCCCACAAGTCAGCCTCCCAACAAGGTGGTTCCCAGCTAGCCGGGGGAGTATTCATTTTTTTGTGCGTAATAAGGAGGCACTTCCGGTGGGTCCGAGCTGACATCGGGGGGAACTTTTTTTCACGAAATATGATGGCCTATCCGGTGGGTCCTAGCAGTCAGGGGGAAACGATTTTTTTCGGAAAATACTGGTGGCCCGTCCGGTGTGTCCCCGCTGTCAGGTGGGGGAATAATTATTTTCCGCGTAATAAGGAGGCACTTCCTTGCGGCTGCTATGGACCCAGTTGTCAGCCTCTCCATGTACAGTACTCTTCCGATGGAAGTCAGTCGTTGACCACGCCGCGCCGAGAGCACCAGGGGGGTGGACAACAGCGAGGACTAGGAAGGGGACGACTCAGAGCCGGGGAAGACGCAATAGTGGATGCCCACGCGAAGAGGAGTACGAGGGTTCACTGGTTCGGCTGTGGTGTGAGGCTGCTGTCGCCGCAGAATAACAGGGGTGTGGGTGAGTAGAGGGATGGCCTGGCCAGCGGTGGGAGTAGTAGGGGGAGGTGAGGCCTCCACGGCATCACAGCCGGCCACAGGAGGCAGGAGCACACGGCACGACCGGCGCTGGTTTGGGCGGCTGGAGCAAGAAGACCAGAGGTTGAAGAAGCACTACGGCCGTTGGATGAACATCGTACGGTAACAGGAGCTAGAATCGTTCATATTGACTAAGTTGACAAAGCCCTCCGTCCCCGTCAACTTTGTAGGCCCACAAGTCAGCCTCCCACTATGCTGGGTTCCAGCTGGCAGGGGGAATATTCATTTTTTTGTGCATAATAAGGAGGCACTTCCTTGCGTGCGAAGATAGCTGGTGGGTCCGACATGTCAGCGGGGGGCACTTTATTTCGCGAAATACAGAGGACCTTCCGGTGGGTCCCAGATGTCAGGTGGAGGAATCATTATTTTGCGCGTAATAAGGAGGCATTTCCTTGTGTGCGGCCATGGACCCAGCTGACAGCCTCTCCACGCACAGTCTACTTCCGATGGTGTCGTTCGTTGACCACGCCACGCCGAGCGCATCCAAGGTGGTGGACGACGGCGAGGTCCCAGACAGGAACGAGCCGGAGATGGGAAGACACGGGACTAGAGTCACAGACAGAGAGGTGTACGAGGGTTAACTGGTTCTAGTGCGGTGTGGTTCGGCAGTCGGTGGAGAAGAACATGAGGTGTGGAGGGGTGGAGGGATGGCCTGGCCAACGGTGGAGTAGCGCTTCATAGTGAAGCGTGCTAAGCAGAGCTGGTAGCAGCAGGAGGCGGGAGGTGGTCCCGACGGCGCTGGCGAAAGAAGACGAGAGATTGAAGATGGATGCCGGTCATTGGATGTAAATCCAACGGCTAACATGTCAGAATCATTTGTTGACTAAATTGACAACGACTTGCATTGGCTTCGACCTATTGGCCCACATTTCAGCCTCCAAAAATTTATAGTCTTTTTTTGCGCTGTAGAATTTATAGTCAATTTGATTTTTTTGAATTACAGCCATTAGCTGGGCTGGGTGAACAAATAATGTAGCGTCCATGCGGCCCGTTTATTTTATTTCCTAAAAGATTACAGGCCATTTGCACTTTCTCGAAATACACGATTTTGCTGGGCTGATTCTAATTATAATGTTGGGTTGGGCCAGCAATGTTATCAAAAAATAAAAAAGGGCTGAGCATTTTGTTATAAATATATTGAAATAATAAGTGATATTATTACATTCATCCTTAAATCTTACCAAGCTTTTGTACACAATCACTAGGATTTTCGTGCCAAAACAATCCAGGATTTTATTTGTTAAGAAATTATTTTTATAAGTTAATAAGATGTGGGATATTGTTTTCTTACATATGTAAGTATCTATTAAATATATGATGACAATAAAAATAATATATAATAACATACAAAATATTTTTTTTAGAAAAACAGGCAGCATCTCCCCGGTTCGATTGCTGAGAATGAAACCACAACATATTCTGATACAGCAGCTCAAAGAGCAGTTCGAAAGCAAAGGTAGAAAACCTACAAACTAGGGGTGGTGGATGAACAAGTTCTCTGAATAACACAAATCACCCGAGTGGTGCCAAAGGCAGAGCGGATAGAGCACTCAAATGACACAAGGAGGGTCCAGCGAAGCCTTCATGGTCTTTAGCCGAGGGGTCGTGTCAGCCTGCGGCGACCAGTAAGCAAGCGGAGACATCGGGCTGGAAGGCGTACCATGGTGGATGTCCCTCTTTTTCGGCGCCAGGTGCCCATCATCTTCATCAGAGATCTTGAGACGAGCCCACGGGTCTAGCCCCAAAGCAGGTCGAGCCTTGTTCAGCCACAAGTGATCGCCAACGGTTTATGGAGGGATCTTGTTAGGGTTTCCACGAAGCTCATCAACTTGTCCTTGTCCGATCCGGAGGATATAATCGCCCAATTCCTCACCATGTTTCTGATCAACCTCAAGACCTGCGGAATGGACAGCTGAGCTAATAGTGTTTAAAACTGAGCACTTTTTGGTAGCAATCCAGAATCTGGCGATAGATTTGAAGGATGAGCCAATCTGACTAGAGAAATATTCCTCAATGTGGGCCCAGAGATGTTTAGCAACTATACATTCAAAAAATAGGTGAGAACAAGACTCTTGTTCGAAGCAGTAAACACAATCAAGGGGTTTGATGATGTGTCTCTTCCTAAGGTTATCCCTAGTCACCAATTTGCTTTTGGAGAGAAGCCAGAGAAATACATGAATTTTAGGGGGAACTCTCAATTTCCAGACCACAGGGATAAACACGGGTTGAACCCTCTAAAGTTGATAACATGATAGAGGGAGCTGGAGGAATACTTCCCCTTATTATCCAGCTGCCAAATCAGGGCATCCGGCGCGGCAGTAAAGGTAATGCTTTTGGCAATTTCCTCCAACTAGAACCATTGTTCCATGAGACTATCACTAAAGTTGCTTCTAAAAGAGAGTTTTAGGCATTGACCGTCCCAAACTTCATTGGCACTTTTGTTAAGCTCATTGCAGAAAGAGTAAATAGGCCAAAATTGGACTGCTAGGGGGGATGTGCCAAACCAAGTATCTTCCCTGAACCTGGTTTTGCTCTCATACCCTATGTTCCATCTGTAGCCAAATTTCACAGCATACATAATAGATTTTAATCCTTTCCAGAATCTAGAGGTCTTAGGGTTGGAGGAAGGGACAAAAATATTAGGTTTATTTCCTAGGTATTTATGGGCAATAAGAAGCTTCCAGGGTTTCAGGTTTTCCTCATAGAATCTTTTAATCCAAGACCCTAGAAGACAGATGTTAATTTCTTGGAGGTTAGGTATGCCTAGGCCTCCAAAATCTTTTTTCATAGAGACTAGGGCCCAATTAGCAAGGTGTAGCTTCCTATTTCCCTCAAAATCATTCCACAAGCAATGAGACATCTGAGAATTGATGAGGTTCATTGCCCATTTAGGGAACTTGAAGAAGGAGAGGAGATACACTGAAATGCTAGCCAAACAAGCTTGTATGAGGATCAATCTACCTCTGTAAGAGAGAAGTTTGCCCTTCACCCAACAATCATTTTAATGATTTTATCCAGAAGGGTTGGATATCCTCTCTCCTAATCATCCATGTTGATAGGGATACCTAGGTACTTAATGGGGAAGTTACCTTTATTACAGACTAGAATAGAGAGGAAGTCAGCTAACTCCTAATCATCCATGTTGATAGGGATGAGTTCACTTTTAGAGTAGTTGATTCTCATGCCTGAGACTTGTTCAGACCAGGTTAGAACAGTTTTTAGATTGCTAGCATGTGTGGAGTCATTGTCTAAGAAAAGGATGGTATCATCTACATATTGAAGGCAGATGATGCCACCAGGGCAGACCTCAGGACAGAGCCCTGCAGTCAGACTATGATCAGCCGCTTAGCTCAGCATTTTAGTAAGAATGTCCACTACTAAATTAAACAAAAGCGGGGAGATGGGGTCACCTTGCCTAAGGCCTTTACCAGCAAGGAAAAAATCACTTTCACAGTTATTTAACTTGACCCCAATAGACCCCCCATGAGTAAGTTGCTGGATCCAACTCTCCTCTATGAAAGGCTGGAAAAGATCTAAGAGATCATTTTTCACCAAGTCCCAAAAATGCTGGTAAAACAAGAAAGGAATCCCATCAGGACCAGGAGCCCCATCAGGATAAGAGCTAAAAATGGCTTCCTTCACCTCTGTCTTTGAAAAAGGGGCTTCTAGCAGCTCATTTTCAGCAGGAGAGACTTTTTCAGAAGCAGAGAAAAAAATGTTTTTTAGAGAGAACCCAGAAGGGTTTTTTTCTTAAACAGGTCTTTGTAGAAATCACTAGCCACTTTCAGCATCTCATCTACCTCAGTAACAGGGCCATTAGGGCCATCAAGGGAGTGAATGAGGGTTTTCCTCCTCCTCTGGTTAGCTACTGCATGGAAGTAAGCAGTATTTCTATCACCCTCCTTAATGTTCCTATCTCTAGACCTTTGTTTGGCTTTGATTTCTTCTTGAAGCCAAATTTTCTTGAGCTCTCCACGGATAAAGTTTAATCTATTAGTCTCAGCCTCACAGAGGTCAGTGGTTTCTGCCTTAATTAATATCTAGAGAATCAAACTCAAGGAGGAGAAGCCTTTTGTATCTTCTAAGATTAGCTTCCTCATTGGAGTTCCACCCTTTGGTAGTTCTTCTAAATCTCCTGATTTTGATCTGCCAATTTTCTAGGGGGCAGCTGCTCCTAGTAGGCTTATTCCAGATTTTCTTGACTAGCTCAGTAAAATCTTCTCTAAGCAACCACCACTTTTCAAATTTAAAACTATTGCTCTTTGGAGTTTGGTTAAGACCAGAATCCCAGAGCAAAGGAGTGTGGTCACTACCACATCTGGGCAGAGCTCTACAACTAGAAAGGGGGAAGAAACTATCTAATTTTATGTCACCGAAAATTCTGTCAATGGTGGACATAATCCTGGAGCAGCACTTCCAACATATCTAGCAGAACTGTGGGCTTTCCTTCTGACAGGGCAATTCTCAACTTTATGGGTAACCATTTTACAGATAAAACAACTCTTGGGCTTGACACATTTATCGAAATGATGCCCTGGTTCCCCACAGTTGTAGCAGATCACCTTAGAGTATGCCATAAGGCCCGAAGCAGGGGCAGGAGCAGTTTTCTGGATGTCCTATCTCTTTTTTGCTGATTCTTGCCTTTAGATTTCCCACTGATCTGAGAGTCAGAACCACCAGCAGATTGATCTTGGGCAATTACAGGAGTCTGCCTAGATTGTGCCCCCATTTGGGGCGGAGGTGGGCCGTACCACTGCCCAACCGGCGCTCCCCCCATTGTGATAGGGGAAATTCGTCGGAGTTCCTAGTTCCTTCTCATCCTCCAGCCAGATGTTGTCTCTCAGGTAGCAGAAATAACCACCAGACAACTCAATTGAAGTAGATTGCAAGCCTAATTTCAATCTTCTGCAGGTTTGGGGGAGAGGTAAGGTAGGGGATCCACCAGCTCCGGCTCCGGTGGTGTGCTGGTGGGCAGGAGTCCAGTCAAGCATTCCCATCTCGCAGCACGGCGTGGACCTCCTGAATTCACTTCTCCTTTCGCCCATCGAACAAACGCAATAGGCGGCTCACTTGGGTGGGGCATCCTGTGCTTCTCCGAGAAATCTCCTTCGAAGTAGATCCACAGGGCTAGATTCAGCAGCTCCCAATTCACATGATCCTTGCACATCCGAGAATACCTACGCGAGTGAGAGAACGGATTAGGTCCCTCCTCGGCTTCCTTCCTCGCAGCTTCCTCCTCTGCTTCCCTCCATTCACGCGTGCACTGGGTCCAGGAGAGAGCGTCGTCGCGGATCCGCATCGCCCTCTCCCTCCATCTCCTCCCTCGAGTCTCCCATAGCACCGCCGGCGTGACGGAGTTGAGCGGCTGGAGCATCCGCGGGAAGGCTTTGTAGACATGTGGGAGATGCATCTTGTACATCTACCTGTCTTCCAGCCATTCCCCCGTGGATATGGCCGGCGACTCCATGGGGCGTGCGAGCGGACTTGTTGAGGGGGGCAGGCGCGCCCGGAGTCAGGAGGCGGGGGGTGGCAGCGAGATCTATTTGCCAATTACTCCCTTCTTTTCGGTTTATAGGGCTCAATTCAAAAATCTCACCAACCAAGGTAGATGATGAATGGTGGAATACTTTTTGTAGTTTGCAAAAGCACCTAATTAATGCACTTGTTTTCCTCAAAAAATTATGTTTATCAATGCATAAATTGCAATGCATGTATGCATAAAGTACATGCATTGGTCAATTTTCTCTTAATACTTGCATGCAATGATTTAATGCACCTTGGAATCTGAACATGTGATGGAAAACAACCAAATTGAGCCTTATAAAATGGAAAAACTAAAATTTTGAGATAAGCCCTATCAACCGAAAAGGAGGGAGTATGTGAACTAAACAGTCAACATATAAAATAATTTAAATATATATAATATAGTTAGAAGGGAAACATAAGTTGGACTTGGCGTTCCTATTCTTATATAGAAAAATAGAACATACCTCTGCGTTTTCTTCAAAAAAAATACATAAATTGGGCTGCCAAAAATAAAACCTTGGATGGGAGGTCCATAGGTCGGTCGATACATGACGGCCCTAAGAAAATACAAACAGGCCTATGGACCTCCCATCCGAGGCCGTGGGCTGCGCATGTTAAAAATGAAAGCCTAGACGGGGCAGCCCAAAACAACATCCAACACTTGCCAAAACTTCGTCCCTCGTTTTCTCTGTGTTTCGCGCACTCGACATTGTGTGGGCATTTTGACTGTGCATCATATGAAGATGTGCTATGCATGAATGTTGATCAGCATGATGTTAACTGGCTGGTAGTTCCATTTTCGACCATGAATAAAACTTGCAACATGATGTTAGCCCTGTTTGAAAAGGCCGTGTTAATATAAATGCTCTGCCTCTGAAAGTTGCAGTTTCTTATCTGAAACAGAACTTGCAGTTTCTTCTCTGAGAATCACATTGTCTGCACTTTTATACTCCTATGAAACTAAATTTTTTTAAGTGCTAAAAATAGATTTCTAGAATTCATAAAATACTTTATATGCTCAATACTGAAAATCTGAAATTCAAAAGACATTCATATCTGAAAGTACTCTCAAAATACACAACATAAAACACAATTCACAACCTGCAAATACTGACAACCCTAAGCTCCTCCTGACAATTCCCAACCTGCCCGACTATTGGGCTGGGGGGGGGGGGCAGCCCCCTCCTATTCCTCGGCGGCAAATAGCCGCCCCGTGAGACGATGTGAACGGCGAGGGAGACAATGGTGGGGAAGCATCGTCGGGCCAACTGCTTTTCTCCTCTTGCCGTTGGGTTCGGTCGACGAAGACTCCACCGGCTCGCTCTGGCAGGGCACCCTCACAAACGGCACCCTGTAGATGCTCGATCCTTCAATCTCTTGTGGATGCTCCATCTGGGATCGATACTCCCACCACTGCTTCCTCACGATTGGATTCGGTGAATCTGTTTGCTCCATGGCCCAGAGGAGCAGCTCTATGTACTTCGGCGCGACTCCCTCCGGGAGTATCGCCGCCTTTTCGCTCTATTGCAGATATTTGGCCATGGATGTCACTGTCGCCTCTAGTTGGTCCTTGTTGTCAAACCAAGACTGTATCTCCAACATCCTAGCTAGCTTCACAGGGTCGCCGTCTGCGATCTTCACGTATCGGTTGTACTCCTCCATCGATCTACTTCTCCACAGCACCTTCACTCGCTGGCGGTGGTTTTTGAATGGAAGAGGAGAGGAGCAGCGCTGGTTTGGATTAGAACAGGAGAGGAGCGATGCTGGTTTTGGACTGGAACAGGAGAGGAGGGGTGGTGGTTTTGAAATGGAAGAGGAGAGGAGCGGCGCTGCATTTAGATTGGAACAGGATTGGAGCAGCGGTGGTTTAAGAGGAGAAGAGCGGAAGAGCGGCGCTGGTCTTGGAAGTATTTTTTTGTTGTTTCGCGTATTTTGGGTCAAATTTTGACCATGTACTATATTTGACAAGCAAAATGTGAATGCATGTCACCAAAAATTGTATCATTTGGTTCGTATCTAATGTACTTTCAAATTATACTCCCTCCATTTTTGTATACAAGGCCACAAACTCATATTACAGGTACCAAGGTAAAAATCAATGCTATGTTTAAGTCAATGTTGCAAGCTAGCTTGTCACCTTGATTGTCGTGTTAATTAATGTGGTTTTTCTCTCCCAAGCATAACAAGCCAACCCTCTTACTCCTCATTGGTTGATTAATGTTGGGAATGCAAGCTAACCTTCTCACTCCCGCATGCACACAAGGGATATTAATGTCCTCCGGTGCTAGTACGAGGCAAACGCCATCAATTTTTCCTCGATTAATGTTAGTGGCCTTGTATAGTTGCAAATTGTAATTTTGATAGTGGCCTTGTATACAACGTATAACATATATTTTATGTGCGAAAATCATGGTCAATTATGACCCAGAATAAAAGGGAGACTAGTTAATGTGGGGTCGCTTTCTTAATTGAAGGGTAAATTGATTTTGATCCGGTCAGAGCGTGCTGGCCCTCTCGTCCAATCCTAAATCGCTGCCGCACGCTCCTGTCCCTCTTCTCCATTATATAACCACCTCCTCTCCTCTCCATCATCTCCATTCCAAAACCACCATCTCGCCTCTCCCTCTTCTCTATTGTAAGACCACCGTCTCTCCTCCGTTTTCTAGATGCTTTGCTCCATGGCGCGGGCGCAATCCATGGATACAAAATTAGTATACTGTATACTATTTAAAAGTCGAGGGCGGGGCTTTTCCTGCGCGGTAGGCGGCGGGGCACTTCCGCCTAGTCGGTTCGACAGAGACGCGAGAAGACAAGGGAGTAGGCTGCTGCAAACGTAGGGCTGTGTGATTTGACAGCAAGTTACTGTTGGACAGGTGGGGCCCCGTGATTTGACTTGCCATTATCATTTTAACTGAGGCGCTACAACCGGTGTGAGTCTCCCAGATTCCTGACCACCTCCATACAGGTGTCTCTCCCAATGCTCCACCATGTAGTAGAGGCTGGCTCTTGCATGAGAGCCCACTTCTCCACTTTTTCCTTGCCTCTCTTTCCTACACATATGCAAAAATGCCATGTAAAGCGCACTATTGTACTTACTTTTACTTGCTCCTACAGGTGCTTAAGCTTGCCACATAGGCATAAAGTCTGATGTGGCAAGTTAATCAAGAAGAGAGAGACTAGTTTGGTGACCCAAGGAAGAAACGGTGCTAAGCGCGTGTACCTAGGTGAAAAGACAATTTTGAGTCTATAGCTAATTAAATGAAGCAAACTTAGCAACACCATTTCATTGGAAGAGGTCACTCCTTGGCAAATGCAATAAATACACGCGCTTAGCACCGTTTCTTCCTTGAGTACGAAGAAAGAGATAGAGAGGAGTAACAAAAATACACTTATAGCCAACCTTGTTGTAGTATGAGTGACTAAGTGATGACTATGTATGACATGCCAACATCAGATAGCTTAACACACCGTGTTAAATCTCCAAGGGCGTGACCGCGCGAGCGACGCGACGTTCGTGGTAGGCGCGACCATGATACGGGCTGCTGGCAGCCCTTGGATCTGAGATCAAACGGTCGCATGCTAAGTTGCTGAAAATTTGCAGAATAACCCTCCAGGATAGGATATTCACCCATAGGTCTAGAATCACGCCATGCAACCGTTCGATCTCAGATCCAAGGGCTCTCGGAAGCCCGTATCATGGGAGAATGGAAAGCCACTACCCTGCCGTTCGCACACTGGCAGTTCGCTCCTACTCGTCCCCGCACGTCCTTCAATACTACGGCGGTTCGCTCCTAGTCGTCCCATCCATTCACATTACGGCAGTTCCACTAATCCTAACCCTCCTCCCAAATCCATGGCGTCCCAAATCTCCACGATCGGCGGTGAGTACAAGGTTAGAACCATCACCGGTGATGAGTT
Organism: Triticum aestivum; assembly: GCF_018294505.1. Classification (NCBI taxonomy): domain Eukaryota; kingdom Viridiplantae; phylum Streptophyta; class Magnoliopsida; order Poales; family Poaceae; genus Triticum; species Triticum aestivum. The sequence goes on along the minus strand of NC_057794.1, from coordinate 71,304,183 downwards.
CGACGTCATCTACACCCGTTCTTCCACGACGGTGAAAGGATGCCTTTCTCGCTTCAGACGCATGTTCAAAAACTCAGATGATGAGTGGGTCGCTGGGCTAGATGTTGAGTACACCACAGTCCTGGGACGAGAGAAGGATCAAAAGGACGAAGAGAGGAAGAAGCCTGCCGTGATCCAGGTTTGCATACATAACGTTTGCTTGGTCCACCACATATGCCATGCTAACGTTGAGTGCCAGGATTTTAAGAACTTCCTCAAGGACAAAACAGTGAAATTCGTTACTGTAGACTTTGGTAACGACAAAGAAGTCCTCCGTCGGATAGGCCTCGTTGTAGGCAACACCTTCGACCTCCAGAAGAATCCGCTAGTGTCCTCTTGTCAGCCTTCAATGCTGACCCTGGCAGGAGCCATGGTTCATCCTTCATACAGTAAACTGGAGAAACCTCATTACACGTTTCATCGTCATGCATGGCAGCAGAATATACTAGATGTAGACCACATCCACTATGCTGCAATGGATGGCTACCTTTGCTTCAATATCTACAAGGATTGGATGAAGAGCAACAGCCAAGTGTGCGGTTCAAGCAAAGAAGTATCAGCCAAGAGGAAGAGGTGTTGGGGAACGTTGCAGAAAACAAAAAATTTCCTACTGTTTCACCAAGATCCATCTATGAGTTCATCTAGCAACGAGTGATTGGATTGCATCTACATACCTTTGTAGATCACGCGCGGAAGCGTTCAAAGAACGGGGATGGGGAAGACGTACTCGACGTGATCCAAATCACCGGAGATCCTAGCGCCGAACGGACGGCACCTCCGTGCTCAACACACGTACGGTCAACGTGACATCTCCTCCTACTTGATCCAGCAAGGGGGGAGGAGAGGTTGATGAAGATCCAACAGCACGACGGCGTGGTGGTGGATGCAGGGCGTCACAGCAGCAGGGCTTCGCCGTATACTGCAAGAGAGAGAGGTGTAGCAGGGGAGAGGGAGGCGCCAAGACTCAAGGTATTGCTGCCCCCTCCCTCCCCCCCTTTATATAGGCTCCCCTAGGGGGGCGCCGGCCCTAGGAGATGGGATCTCCTAGGGGGCGGCGGCCAAGGGTGGAGTAGCCCCCAAGGCAAGGTGGGGAGCCCCCCCCACCCCTAGGGTTCCAACCCTAGGCGCATGGGGTGGGCCTAGAGGGCACACCAGCCCACTATGGGCTGGTTCCCCTCCCCACTTTGGCCCATGGGACCCTCCGGGATGGGTGGCCCCACCCGGTGGACCCCCGGGACCCTTCCGTCGGTCCCGGTACAATACCGGTGACCCCGAAACTCTCCCGATGGCCGAAACTGCACTTCCTATATATAATTCTTCACCTCCGGACCATTACGCAACTCCTCGTGACGTCCATGATCTCATCCGGGACTCCGAACAAGTTTCGGGTTACTGCATATTCATATCTCTACAACCCTAGCGTCACCGAACCTTAAGTGTGTAGACCCTACGGGTTCGGGAGACATGTAGACATGACCAAGACGGCTCTCCGGTCAATAACCAATAGTGTGATCTGGATACCCATGTTGGCTCCCACATGCTCCTCGATGATCTCATCGGATGACCATGACGTCGAGGATTCAAGCAACCCCGTATACAATTCCCTTTGTCAATCGGTACGTTACTTGCCCAAGATTCGATCGTCGGTATCCTAATACCTCGTTCAATCTTGTTACCGGCAAGTCACTTTACTCATACTGTAATGCATGATCCCGTGACCAGACACTTGGCCACTTTGAGCTCATTATGATGATGCATTACCGAGTGGGCCCAGAGATACCTCTCCGTCATACGGAGTGACAAATCCCACTCTTGATCCGTGTCAACCCAATAGACACTTTCGAAGATACCCGTAGTATACCTTTATAGTCACCCAGTAACGTTCTGACGTTTGGTATACCCAGAGCACTCCTACGGTATCCGGGAGTTACACGATCTCATGGTCTAAGGAAAAGATACTTGACATTGGAAAAACTCTAGCAAACGAACTATACGATCTTGTGCTATGTTTAGGATTGGGTCTTGTCCATCACATCATTCTCCTAATGATGTGATCCCGTTATCAATGACATCCCCATGTCCATAGTCAGGAAACCATGACTATCTGTTGATCAACGAGCTAGTCAACTAGAGGCTTACTAGGGACATGTTGGTGTCTGTGTATTCACACATGTATTACGATTTCTGGATAACACAATTATAGCATGAATAAAAGACAATTATCATGAACAAGGAAATATAATAATAATCCTTTTATTATTGCCTCTATGGCATATTTCCAACAGTCTCCCACTTGCACTAGAGTCAATAATCTAGTTACATTGTGATGAATCGAACACCCATGGAATGCTGCTGTTGATCTTGTTTTGCTCTAGGGAGAGGTTTAGTCAATGGATCTGCTACATTCAGGTCCGTATGCACTTTACAAATATCTATGTCTCCATCTTGAACATTTTCACGAATGGAGTTGAAGCGACGCTTGATGTGCCTGGTCTTCTCGTGAAACCTGGGCTCCTTGGCAAGTGCAATAGCTCCAGTGTTGTCACAGAAGAGTTTGATTGGCCCCGACGCATTGGGTATGACTCCTAGGTCGGTGATGAACTCCTTCACCCAAATTGCTTCATGTGCTGCCTCCGAGGCTGCCATGTACTCCGCTTCACATGTAGATCCCGCCATGATGCTCTGCTTGCAACTGCACCAGCTTACTGCCCCACCATTCAAAATATACACGTATGCGGTTTGTGACTTAGAGTCATCCAGATCTGTGTCGAAGCTAGCGTTGACGTAACCCTTTACGACGAGCTCTTCATCACCTCCATAAACGAGAAACATTTCCTTAGTCCTTTTCAGGTACTTCAGGATATTCTTGACCGCTGTCCAGTGTTCCTTGTCGGGATTACTTTGGTACCTTCCTACCAAACTTACGGCAAGGTTTACATCAGGTCTGGTACACAGCATGGCATACATAATAGAACCTATGGCTGAGGCATAGGGGATGACACTCATCTCTTCTATATCTTCTGTCGTGGTCGGACATTGAGCTGAGCTCAATTTCACACCTTGCAACACAGGCAAGAACCCCTTCTTAGACTGATCCATATTGAACTTCTTCAATATCTTATCAAGGTATGTGCTTTGTGAAAGACCTATGAGGCGTCTTGATCTATCTCTATAGATCTTGATGCCTAATATATAAGCAGCTTCTCCAAGGTCCTTCATTGAAAAACTCTTATTCAAGTAGGCCTTAATGCTATCCAAAAGCTCTATATCATTTCCCATCAAAAGTATGTCATCTACATATAATATGAGAAATGCTACAGAGCTCCCACTCACTTTGTTGTAAACGCAGGCTTCTCCATAAGTCTGCATAAACCCAAACGCTTTGATCATCTCATCAAAGCGAATGTTCCAACTCCGAGATGCTTGCACCAGCCCATAAATCAAGCGTTGGAGCTTGCACACCTTGTCAACATTCTTAGGATCGACAAAACCTTCCGGGTGCATCATATACAGTTCTTCCTTAAGATAACCGTTAAGGAATGCCGTTTTGACGTCCATTTCCCATATCTCATAATCATAGTATGCGGCAATTGCTAACATGATTCGGACGGACTTCAGCTTTGCTACGGGAGAGAATGTCTCATTATAGTCAAACCCTTGAACTTGTCGATAACCCTTAGCGACAAGCCTAGCTTTATAGATGGTCACATTACCATCCGCGTCTGTCTTCTTCTTAAAGATCCATTTATTTTCTATGGCTCGCTGATCATCGGGCAAGTCAGTCAAAGTCCATACTTTGTTTTCATACATGGATCCTATCTCGGATTTCATGGCTTCCAGCCATTTGTCGGAATCCGGGCCCACCATCGCTTCTTCATAGTTCGAAGGTTCACCGTTGTCTAACAACATGATTTCCGAGACAGGGTTGCCGTACCACTCTGGTGCAGAACGTGTCCTTGTGGACCTTCGAAGTTCAGTAGGAGCTTGATCAGAAGTATCTTTATCATCATCATTAACTTCCTCTCTAATTGGTGCAGGCACCACAGGAACATTTTCCTGAGTTGCGCCACTTTCCGGTTCAAGAGGCAATACTTCATCAAGTTCTACTTTCCTCCCACTTACTTCTTTCAAGAGAAACTCCTTCTCTAGAAAGGATCCATTCTTGGCAACCAAGATCTTGCCTTCGGATCTGAGGTAGAAGGTATACCCAATAGTTTCTTTAGGGTATCCTATGAAGACGCATTTTTCCGACTTGGGTTCGAGCTTTTCAGGTTGAAGTTTCTTGACATAAGCATCGCATCCCCAAACTTTTAGAAACGACAGCTTAGGTTTCTTCCCAAACCATAATTCATACGGTGTCGTCTCAACGTATTTCGACGGAGCCCTATTTAAAGTGAATGCGGCAGTCTCTAAAGAATAGCCCCAAAAAGATAGCGGTAAATCAGTAAGAGACATCATAGATCGCACCATATCTAATAGAGTGCGATTATGACATTCGGACACACCATTACGCTAAGGTGTTCCAGGCGGCGTGAGTTGTGAAACTATTCTACATTTTCTTAAGTGTGTACCAAATTCGTGACTCAAGTATTCTCCTCCATGATCTGATCGCAAAAACTTGATTTTTTTGTCACGTTGATTCTCAACATCACGCTGAAATTCCTTGAACTTTTCAAAGGTTTCAGACTTGTGTTTCATTAAGTAGATATACCCATATCTACTCAAGTCATCAGTGAGGGTGAGAACATAACGATAGCCACCACGAGCCTCAACACTCATTGGACCGCACACATCAGTATGTATGATTTCCAATAGGTTGGTTGCCCGCTCCATTGTTCCTGAGAACGGAGTCTTGGTCATCTTACCCATGAGGCATGGTTCGCACGTGCGTGTCAAATGATTCGTAATCAAGAGACTCTAAAAGTCCATCTGCATGGAGCTTCTTCATGCGTTTGACACCTATGTGACCAAGGCGGCAGTGCCACAAGTATGTGGGACCATCATTATCAACCTTACATCTTTTGGTACTCACACTATGAATATGTGTAGCATTACGCTCGAGATTCATTAAGAATAAACCATTCACCATAGGAGCATGACCATAAAACATATCTCTCATATAAATAGAACAACCATTATCCTCGGATTTAAATGAGTAGCCATCTCATATTAAACGAGATCCTAATACAATGTTCATGCTCAAAGCTGGTACTAAATAACAATTATTGAGGTTTAAAACTAATCCCGTGGGTAAATGTAGAGGTAGCGTGCCGACGGCGATCACATCGACCATGGAACAATTCCCGACGCGCATCGTCACCTCGTTCTTCACCAGTCTCCGTTTATTCCGCAGCTCCTGCTTTGAGTTACAAATGTGAGCAACCGCACCGGTATCAAATACCCAGGAGCTACTACGAGTACTGGTAAGGTACACATCAATTGTGTGTATATCACATATACCTTTCGTTTTGCCGGCCTTCTTGTCCGCTAAGTATTTGGGGCAGTTCCGCTTCCAGTGACCACTTCCCTTGCAATAAAAACACTCAGTCTCGGGCTTGGGTCCATTCTTTGGCTTCTTCCCGGTAGCTTGCTTACCGGGCGCGGCAACTCCCTTGCCGTCCTTCTTGAAGTTCTTCTTACCCTTGCCTTTCTTGAACTTAGTGGTTTTATTCACCATCAACACTTGATGGTCCTTTTTGACTTCTACCTCTGCTGATTTCAGCATTGCAAATACTTCAGGAATGGTCTTTTCCATCCCCTGCATATTGAAGTTCATCACAAAGCTCTTGTAGCTTGGTGGAAGCGACTGGAGGATTCTGTCAATGACCGCGTCATCCGGGAGATTAACTCCCAGCTGAGTCAAGCGGTTATGTAACCCAGACATAGTGAGTATGTGCTCACTGACAGAACTATTTTCCTCCATCTTACAGCTGAAGAACTTGTCGGAGACTTCATATCTCTCGACCCAGGCATGAGCTTGGAAAACCATTTTCAGCTCTTCGAACATCGCATATGCTCCGTGTCGCTCAAAACGCTTTTGGAGCCCCGGTTCTAAGCTGTAAAGCATGCCGCGGTGAACGAGGGAGTAATCATCAGCACATGTCTGCCAAGCGTTCATAACGTCTTGGTTCTGTGGGACGGGTGCGTCACCTAGCAGTGCTAGTAGGACATAATGTTTCTTGGCAGCTATGAGGATGATCCTCAGGTTCCGGACCCAGTCCGTATAGTTGATGCCATCGTCTTTCAGCTTGGTTTTCTCTAGGAACGCGTTGAAGTTGAGGACAACATTGGCCATTTGATCTACAAGACATATTATAAAGATTTTAGACTAAGTTCATAATAATTAAGTTCATCTAATCAAATTATATAATGAACTCCCACTTAGATAGACATCCCTCTAGTCATCTAAGTATAACATGATCTGAGTTAACTAGGCCGTGTCCGATCATCACGTGAGACGGACTAGTCAACATCGGTGAACATCTTCATGTTGATCGTATCTTCTATACGACTCATGCTCGACCTTTCGGTCTTCTGTGTTCTGAGGCCATGTCTGTACATGCTAGGCTCGTCAAGTCAACCTAAGTGTTTGCATGTGTAAATCTGTCTTACACCCGTTGTATGTGAACGTTGGAATCTATCACACCCGATCATCACGTGGTGCTTCGAAACAACAAACTGTCGCAATGGTGCACAGTTAGGGGGAAAACTTTCTTGAAATTATTATGAAGGATCATCTTATTTACTACCGCCGTTCTAAGTAAACAAGATGCAAAAACATGATAAACATCACATGCAATCAAATAATAATAGTGACATGATATAGCCAATATCACATAGCTCCTTTGATCTCCATCTTGGGGCTCCATGATCATCTTGTCACCGGCATGACACCATGATATCCATCATCATGATCTCCATCATCGTGTCTCCATGAAGTTGCTCGCCAACTATTACTTCTACTACTATGGCTAACGCGTTTAGCAATAAAGTAAAGTAATTTACATGGCATTTCTCAATGACACGCAGGTCATACAAAAAAATAAAGACAACTCCTATGGCTCCTGCCGGTTGTCATACTCATCGACATGCAAGTCGTGATTCCTATTACAAGAACATGATCTCATACATCACATATATATCATTCATCATTCATCACAACTTTGGCCATATCACATCACAAATCACTTGCTGCAAAAACAAGTTAGACGTCCTCTAATTGTTGTTGCAAGTTTTTACGTGGCTGCAAAAGGGTTCTAGCAAGAACGTTTTCTTACCTACGTAATAGCCGCAACGTGATTTGGCAACTTCTATTTACCCTTCATAAGGACCCTTTTCATCGAATCCACTCCAACTAAAGTGGGAGAGACAGACACCCGCTAGCCACCTTATGCAACTAGTGCATGCCAGTCGGTGGAACCAGTCTCACGTAAGCGTACGTGTAAGGTCGGTCCGGGCCGCTTCATCCCACAATACCACTGAAGCAAGATAAGACTAGTAGCGACAAGAAAGTTGACAACATCTACGCCCACAACAAATTGTGTTCTACTCGTGCAAGGAGAACTACGCATAGACCTAGCTCATGATGCCACTGTTGCGGAACGTTGCAGAAAACAAAAATTTTTTTACGGTTTCACCAAGATCCATCTATGAGTTCATCTAGCAACGAGTGATTGGATTTCATCTACATACCTTTGTAGATCACGCGTGGAAGCGTTCAAAGAATGGGGATGAGGAAGACGTACTCGACGTGATCCAAATCACCGGAGATCCTAGCGCCGAACGGACGGCACCTCCATGTTCAACACACGTACGGTCAGCGTGACGTCTCCTCCTACTTGATCCAGCAAGGGGGAGGAGAGGTTGATGAAGATCCAGCAGCACAACGGCGTGGTGGTGGATGCAGGGCGTCACAGCAGCAGGGCTTCGACGTATACTGCGAGAGAGAGAGGTGTAGCAGGGGAGAGGGAGGCGCCAAGACTCAAGGTATTGCTGCCCCCTCCCTCCCCCCCCCTTTATATAGGCTCCCCTAGGGGGGCGCCGGCCCTAGGAGATGGGATCTCCTAGGGGGGTGGCGGCCAAGGGTGGAGTAGCCCCCAAGGCAAGGTGGGGCGCCCCCCCCCCCCCACCCCTAGGGTTCCAACCCTAGGCGCATGGGGTGGGCCTAGGGGGCGCACCAGCCCACTATGGGCTGGTTCCCCTCCCCACTTTGGCCCATGGGGCCCTCCGGGATGGGTGGCCCCACCCGGTGGACCCCCGGAACCCTTTCGATGGTCCCGGTACAATACTGGTGACCCCGAAACTCTCCCGATGGCCGAAACTGCACTTCCTATATATAATTCTTCACCTCCAGACCATTCCGGAACTCGTCGTGACGTCCAGGATCTCATCCGGGGCTCCGAACAACTTAAGGGTTACTGCATATTCATATCTCTACAACCCTAGCGTCACCGAACCTTAAGTGTGTAGACCCTACGGGTTCGGGAGACATGTAGACATGACCGAGACGCTCTCCGGTCAATAACCAACAGCGGGATCTAGATACCCATGTTGTCTCCCACATGCTCCTCGATGATCTCATCGGATGAACCACGATGTCAAGGATTCAAGCAACCCCGTATACAATTCCCTTTGTCAATCGGTACGTTACTTGCCCGAGATTCGATCGTCGGTATCCCAATACCTCGTTCAATCTCGTTACCGGCAAGTCACTTTACTCGTACCGTAATGCATGATCCCGTGACCAGACACTTGGTCACTTTGAGCTCATTGTGATGATGCATTACCGAGTGGGCCCAGAGATACCTCTCCATCATACGGAGTGACAAATCCCAGTCTTGATCCGTGTCAACCCAACAGACACTTTCGGAGATACCCGTAGTATACCTTTATAGTCACCCAGTTACGTTGTGACGTTTGGTATACCTAGAGCACTCCTACGGTATCCGGGAGTTACACGATCTCATGGTCTAAGGAAAAGATACTTGACATTGGAAAAACTCTAGCAAACGAACTATACGATTTTGTGCTATGATTAGGATTGGGTCTTGTCCATCACATCATTCTCCTAATGATGTGATCCCGTTATCAATGACATCCCCATGTCCATAGTTAGGAAACCATGACTATCTGTTGATCAACGAGCTAGTCAACTAGAGGCTTACTAGGGACATGTTGGTGTCTGTGTATTCACACATGTATTACGATTTCCGGATAACACAATTATAGCATGAATAAAAGACAATTATCATGAACAAGGAAATATAATAATAATCCTTTTATTATTGCCTCTAGGGCATATTTCCAACAAGAGGGACAAGGACGAAGTCGAGGACGTGGACGAGGACTCCGAGTAAGGTGGCAGTGTCGTTGCTCATGGTGGTTCTAATGCAGTGTCTACCGGAATAGTTGCAAAGTTTAATTTCAGGTGTGCTTAATTTAATTTGAGGGGTGTGTTGTGCTGAGCCCCCAGCAGAACTATGTTATGTTTCTTCTCGTTACTTTAACTCTTCAGTACGTACATACTAGTATTTCTTACATTTCATCTTATAGTTGGTATAGTACTACCACTCATTTCTTCACATTATATACGTACAATATATATGGCCAACATCATATAGCCAGCAGTTTAGTTGTCAAAGAATTTCAGGGTGCTTAGTTTTGTCATAGAATTCCAGGATGCTTAGAGGGTGCTTGGATCCAAGGGACTTATTTTAGTGTGACTAAAAATAGTCTCTTTAGGAGGCTAAAGTTCCAATCACCCCTGACTAAAGTGGGGCTAAAACTAGTCTTGAGACTAAATTTTTTTAGTCAGGGATACCCCTACTAAAATGTGGATTAGTCCTGTCTCTTCTCATTTAATTCCTCTCCTTTAACACAGGCGAGTTCTGGATTGGAGGGTTTGGAGGATAATAAATGCTCATTAACTAGATTTTAGCCTTTTTAGTATTTGGATCCAAGCATGGCTGAGGCTAGCATGTTTTAGTCCCACTACTTTTAGTCATGGGACTAAAACGTATCCAAGCACACTCTTAGTTTTATTTGAGGGGTGGGTTGTGCTGGACACCATTATTGTGACTAGCCTTTTTAATAGTTCTATATGCATAATTTGGCAACGAGTGCTCTCTATATGTACCACCTTTTTTTAATTTCAAGTTTTGCTCCATGGGGCAATCCATCGATAGTACTGTTGTACAAAAGTATACATTTTTTAAAAGGCTAGAGGGCGGGGCAGTCTAGCTTGGTCGGTTTCACGAGAGGCGAGGGCCTTTGTGATTTGAAGGCTCATTACTGCTGGAAGGCGGGGTCTTGTGATTTGATTGCTCGTATAAATGCACCGACAACCCGATCGAGGAGGAGCAAAGAACCATGCGGTATACCGAAGTTTTCCACTGGAGTAGTACTACGACGGAGGAGCACGAAACACGGCAGCCCAGTGCCATATGGCGATAAAAAATGATCTAATTTGCTAGTCATCTCATTGCTAGCATTGTTCTATTCATTCCCTCAAAAAAACATTGTTATATTCATGCCTCGCAGAGAACGTGCCACGTGCCGCCAAACACCCGAAGCAAAAGATGAAACACAGGAGCAAAAGAAGAAGGAAGATTATCACCCCAAATGATCTAATTCGCCACGGAGTCGTAACTGCTTCTTCATCGCCTCCACGACCTCCATCTCCTTGCGCGTCTCCTCCGCCATCTTCATCATTGTGCCCATGACGCGGCATTTCTCGACGCGAGCCTTCATCATCTGTTCCATGGCCATATTATGTACCTTGACAGCAGTCGGGTGCTCGATGCGGAGCTTCGCCAACTCTTCCTTCTGTTCCATGGCGAGGGCCTGTAGAATCTTCATCGAGGAACTACTATTCTCATGCAGCTTCTTCCAGCCGGCGTTCTTCTCCTTCAACAGGTCGATCTCGTGGCAGAGCTTCGCATTGTCCTCCCGAAGTCACAGGATTTTGCCGGTCGCCTTCTTCTCCGAGGCAATGCTCTTCTTCAGCAGCATCACCAAGCCAGCGGTTAACTCCCCCTGCTGATTGAGCTCAGCGGGCATGTCGTCGAGGCTCTCCTTCAGTAACTCCATCAAGCCTTGGATGAACTCCTTCTGCTTATTGAGCAGATCGGGCATGCCGCCGAGGGATAACGACTCCAGCTCCGCCGGCTCGGCATGTTCGCTTCCGCGGCTAGGGCGCTATAACGCCCTCGATGCGGCTATATCTCCTACGTGTCGAAGCACGACTTAGAGGCATAACCGCATTGAAAGCAATGTCGCAAGTAAGGTAATCTTCACAACAACTCATGTAAATAGATAATAGGGGAAAAGATACATAGTTGGCTTACACTCGCCATGTCACACAAATACATGAATAACATTACAATCATCCAATACACTCATGGTCGACTACGGTACCAAAATAAAAGATCAACCCCAACATGCGACACGGTCCCCGATCGCCCCAACTGGGCACCACCACTGATCATCTGGAAAAGACATGTAGTAACGACGAGAGTCTTCGTCGAACTCCCACTTGAGCTCAAGTGCATCGTCTGGAGCGGTATCATCGGTCCCTGCATCTGGTTTTGGAAGTAAACTGTGAGTCACGGGGACTCGGCAATCTCGCACCCTCGCGATCAAGACTATTTAAGCTTATAGTAAAGGCAAGGTAATATGTGGAGCTGCAGCAAGCGACTAGCATTTATGGTGGCTAACCTGTTCGCAAAAGAGAGCGAGAAGAGAAGCCAAAGCACGAATGAAGAACTATGATCAAGAAGTGATCCTAGAACAACCTACGTCAAGCATTACTCCAACACCGTGTTCACTTCCCGGACTCCGCCGAGAAGAGACCATCACGGGTACACACGCGGTTGATTCATTTTAAATTAAGTTAAGTTTCAAGTTATCAACAACCGGACATTAACAAATTCCCATCTGCCCATATCCGCGGGCACGACTTTCGAAAGTTCAAAACCCTGCAGGGGTGTCCCAACTTAGCCCATCACAAGCTCTCACGGTCAACGAAGGATATTCCTTCTCCCGAGACATTCCGATCAGACTCGGCATCTCGGTTTTACAAGACATCCTAGACAATGGTAAAACTAAACCAGAAACACCACCCAGATGTGCTGACAAATCCCGATAGGAGCTGCACATATCTCATTCTCAGGGCACACCGGATGAGCAAGATGTCGGGTAGGCCAGCCCAGAGTTGCCCCTGGTAGCCCTGGACATCGCTCAGTTGGACCAACACTTAGAGAAGCACTGGCCCGGGGGGGTAAAATAAAGATGACCCTTGAGTCCGCGAAACCCAAGGGAAAAAGGCTAGGTGGCGAATGGTCAAACCAATGTTGGGAATTTCTGGAAGAGTTTTATTCAAGGTGAACTATCAAGGCGTTCCCATTATAACCCAACCGCGTAAGGAATGCAAAATCCGGGAACATAACACCGATATGACGGAAACTAGGGCGGCAAGAGTGGAACAAAACACTAGGCAAAAGGCCAAGCCTTCCACCCTTTACCAAGTATATAGGTGCATTAAGATAACAAGATAATATAGTGATATCCCAACAATAAACAATGTTCCAACAAGGAAAGATCTCCAATCTTCACCTGCAACTAGCAACGCTATAAGAGGGGCTGGGCAAAGCGGTAACATAGCCAATCAACGGTTTGCTAGGACATGGTGGGTTAGAGGTTTGACATGGCAATTTGGGAGGCATTATAAGCAATTGGTAGGCATCGTAGCATAGGCATAGCAAAAGAGCGAGCATCTAGCAAGCAAAGATAGAAGTGATCTCGAGGGTATGATCATCTTGCCTGCAAAGTTGTCAGAGTTGACTTGATCCTCGTAAGCAAACTCAACGGGCTCCTCGTTCGCGAACTCGTCTCCCGGCTCTACCCAAACAAGACAAAGAAGTAAAAGGGACACAATCAACCACGTGCAATGCTCAAACAACATGATGCGAACATGGTATGCTATGCGGGATGCGGTATGTGATGCATATGCAAGATTTGACAACGAATGATTGAACCTGGCCTCAACTTGGAAATCCAAGAGTGCCACTGGAAAGGTGAGGTGATTTCGGTTGAAATCGATATAAAGAACACCGGAATCAGATGCACGGTTTGGAAAAGGCAGGCAAAACAAATATGCCACCGGTCTGCGATAAACAGCAAGTAGCCATCTAATAGCATCAAGATAATTATGCTACAGCACTCAAACATGACAACAAAATTCATGGCAGGGATCTACTCATGATGCTTGACAAAAGATGAACACTAAGCTACGGCCAATTCATCCATTAACAGGTTCAAACAAGCATGGCAAAAGTGCAAATGATAACAGGTTTCAGACTTTGTGAAATTAACACAAGTCTGGAATTTAACATCAGGTAGCACACTTTGGAGCATAAAAACTACATGCTACAGGAACTTAACGTAGCAAATCAAGGATGGAATGAAGCTACTCAAAGCACTTAACAAAAGTCCCTTAGTGACCTTGAGCCAAAAGGGATCAGAAAATACAATTGCAAGCATGTGAACATGGCAAAAACATAATCAGATCTCAGACTTAGTGAAAAACTGGAGCATGCAAAACAGTTAACGAGTAGGCATGTTTACGAGCTCGATGCACTCACTACAGAGCATGGCATGACAAACTAAGCATACACCCATCAAGAATACATGGCATAGAAGCTAGACATGGCAAGAACAACAACATAGCATGCACGGATCAATAGCAACTTCCTCGGCAAAATCGCTAACAAGACAACAATCTGCCAGGATTCACGAAATAGCAAAAGTAGAGCTCGACTGACTCAAGATAGGATGCTCCATAAATTCAAAAAAATACATGGATGGCTAGAGAACCACAATGTTAACAAATCATCCTTACTGATCATCCTCAAAAGAGGCACGGATCACTAGGAAACAACATGAACATATGGCATAATGACAAAATCAGGACAAGGACTTAGAGAAATTATAACTCCCTGAAAACAACATTACCGATTGCACTACTTTGCAAGCTTGTGCTAGTCACCACACATATCACAAAAAATACATGGTAAGCACCTCTGTAAAGATAGCATGGAATATAACAAAACTCCTGTAGAGCTCAGGAGCATATCATGCACACATTAAACACGGCAAAAATGACAAATATCTATTTGATGAAACATATCTGACAATTTTATCACATAGCCCTCTTCCAACAGCATTTCAGGCATCAAGATGAGATCAAATGAAAATGATGCAATGAGATGAAATGGTGTATTCTCTGGGACGAACATTTTGATATGCTACACGCGCAAATCGAAGCTACATATGCAAAGTTACGACATGCCAAAGATTGCAAAAAAATAGTGGTGAAAGGGCAAGATTAGGTCAACCCTCAATTTCCAGATCGGATCGGGCGCGTTTCCCGAGACGGCAGCGGATCTCGCCGGAGACTCGCGGGGATCCCTATAGACGGCGGCGGCGGGCGAGGAAGAAGTGGCCGGAGCGGGGAGGTGGCCGGACGTCCACCGGCGACGAGGTGGACGGCGGAGGCGGGGCTCGGCCGCGGCGGATGATGGCGAGGCGAGGCGGCCGGCGGCCAGGCGCGTTGGGGTGGCGAGGTCGCCGGAGCTCGGCGTCCCGAAGAGGTCGCCGGCGCGGGCTCGCGGCGGCCTGAGACGAAGCAGGCGGCGGCGCGAGGCGAAGGCGGGCGGCGGGAGGCGATGGGCCGCGGGGGCCGGGCGTGGGTTCAGCGGGCCGTGCGGTCAGCGGGGGCGGCAGCGACAGGTGTCAGGCGGCGGTTGGCGGCGGGGATTTGTCCGGCACGGCTCCGGACATGTCCGGCGGCGCGCGAGGTGGAATACTAGGGTTTCGGGGAAGAAGACCCGTGATTTCGAAAGGGGATCTTTTTATAGGCATAGAGGGAGCTAGGAAGCTCCAAATGGAGTGCGGTTTTCGGCCACGCGATCGTGATCGAATGCTCTAGATGATGGGAGAGGTTTTGGTGGGTTTTGGGCCAAATTGGAAGGGTGTTGGGCTGCAACACAAAAGAGGCCTTCTCAGTCCCTCGGCTAACCGTTGGAGTGTCAACGAAGTCCAAATGGTACGAAACTTGACAGGCGGTCTACAGGTAGTAAACCAAGGCTGCTTGGCAAATCTTGGAAATGTTTAACCCCCACACACGGAAAAAAAGGTAGAAAGGGGCACCGGAGGAGATAGGAGCGCCGGAATGCAAAATGGATAACGGGGAAAATGCTCGGATGCATGAGACGAACACGTATGCAAATGCAATGCACATGATGACATGATATGAGATGCATGACAAAGGCAACAACACACGGAGACAAAAAAACCGAATCCGAGGAAATAAAATAACTTAGCACCGGAAATGGCAAAAGTTGGGATGTATATAAGGTAAATTACATCCGGGGTGTTACAACACTCCACCACTACGAAAGGATCTCGTCCCGACATCTAGGACTGGAAAAACGCCGGGTACTCAGAACGGAGGTGATCCTCGCGTTCCCAGGTGGCTTCACGGTCGGAATGGTGTGACCACTTGATTTTGAGGAATTTGATTGACTTATTGCGAGTCTTGCGTTCAGTCTCTTCAAGAATAGCAACTGGGTGCTCACGATAAGAAAGGTCTTCTTGGAGATCAATGTCTTCGAAGTTGACGGTACGGTCAGGGGTCTTGAAGCACTTGTGGAGCTGAGAGACATGGAACACGTCGTGCACATTAGCAAAGTTTGAAGGAAGCTCGAGTTGATAGGCGAGATCGCCTCTCTTGCTGATGATCTTGAAAGGACCCATGTATCTAGGGGCAAGCTTCCCTTTGATACCGAAGCGACGAGTACCTTTCATTGGAGAGACGCGGAGGTAAACATGGTCTCTGATCTCGAAAGCCAAATCATGATGCTTACTATCATAGTAGCTCTTCTGGCGCGATTGTGATGCTTTGAGGTTATCACGAATGACTTTGCACATTTCCTCTGCCTCTGTGATCAAGTCATTTCCAAGAAGTTGACGTTCACTAGTCTCTGACCAGTTAAGAGGAGTACGACACTTCCTGCCATAGAGAATTTCAAATGGGGCCTTGCCCGAACTCGCCTGAAAGCTATTGTTGTAGGAGAACTCGGCATATGGAAGACAATCTTCCCACTTCATGCCAAAAGAGATAACGCAAGCCCTGAGCATATCTTCGAGAATCTGATTGACACGCTCGACTTGACCGCTAGTTTGAGGATGAAAAGCTGTGTTGAAACGGATGTTGGTGCCCATGGCCTTCTGAAAAGAATCCCAAAACTTGGAGGTAAAGATGCTGCCACGGTCTGAAGAGATCAACTGTGGAATGCCGTGCAGAGAGACAATCCGAGAGGTATAAAGCTCCGCCAATTGAGCTACAGTGATAGACTCTTTGATAGGCAGGAAATGAGCCACTTTAGTGAGTTTGTCGATGACAATGAATATAGCATCATTGCCACGCTTGGACTTTGGAAACCCAGTCACGAAGTCCATCTCAATGTGGTCAAACATCCATTCTGGAATGGCAAGAGGTTGGAGGAGACCAGCTGGTCGTTGGTGTTCTGCCTTCACTCTCCTGCAGACTTCACATTCATTCACGAGCTGAGCAATCTCGCGCTTCATTCGAGTCCACCAATAAGTCTGCTTGAGGTCCTGGTACATCTTCGTACTCCCAGGGTGGATGGAGAGGAGTGAATTGTGATCCTCATTCATAATGACTTTACGAAGGTCACCTTTAGGCACAACAATGCGATCCTCGAAGAAGAGAGTATCCTTGTCATCAAGGCGATAGCACTTGTACTTGGGTTGACTCTTGGCAATCCCAATCTTCACCTTCTTCACCATAGCATCAAGAAGTTGAGCCTCACGAATCTGATCTTCCAAAGTAGGAGAGACTTGAAGGTTGGCGAGGAAACCTTGAGGAACAACTTGCACATTGAGTTTGCAGAAAGCTTCACAAAGCTCGGGTTGGTAGGGCTTGAGAATCAGACTGTTGCAGTAAGCCTTCCTGCTCAATGCTTCAGCAATCACATTGGCCTTGCCTGGAGTATATTCGATGCTAGGATTATACTCTTGAATCATTTCGACCCAACGAGTCTGCCTAAGGTTGAGATTAGGCTGAGTGAAGATGTACTTGAGACTCTTATGGTCAGTGAAGATGTCCACTTTTCTTCCCAATAAGAGATATCTCCAAGTCAAAAGAGCATGCACAACTGCCGCCAACTCGAGGTCATGAGTGGGGTAGTTCTTCTTGTTGGGCTTCAACTGGCAAGAGGTATAAGCCACAACTTTCTTCTCTTGCATCAACACTGCACCAAGAACTTGAAGGGAGGCATCGTAGAAGACCTCGAATGGTTTGGATTCATCCGGAGGAGTCAGAAATGGAGGAGTGACTAATTTCTCTTTCAAAGTGTTGAAAGCGATGTCACATTCCGGAGACCAAACGTACTTCACGTGCTTCTGGAGAAGGTTGGAAAGTGGCTTCGCGATCTTTGAAAAGTTCTCAACGAACCTTCAATAGTAGCTTGTGAGACCAAGGAAGCTGCGGAGTTGCTTCACGTTCCGAGGTGGTTCCCAATTCACAATTGCAGACACCTTCTCAGGATTCACCGCTATGCCCTTGGCAGAGATGATATGCCCAAGATAGAGAACCTCATCGAGCCAAAACTCGCACTTTGAGAACTTGGTGTAGAACTAATGTTCTCTGAGCTTATCAAGCACCAGACGCAAGTGCTTGGCATGATCTTCCTTGTTCTTCAAAAAGACCAGAATGTCATCGAGGTAGACCAAGACGAAGTCATTTGTGTAGGCGTTGAAGATGAAGTTCATCATGCGAGAGAAAGTCGGAGGAGCGTTGACGAGGCCAAAACACATGACAGTGTATTCATATGAACCATAGCTTGTTCTGAACACCGTCTTGGGAATATCTTGCTCACGGATTCGAATCTGGTGATAGCCCATACAGAGATCAAGCTTGGAGAATACTTGAGCAACTTTGTGTTGTTCGAACAGCTCATTGATGTTGGGAAGTGGGTACTTGTTCTTTATAGTCTTCTTGTTCAATGGACGATAGTCAACACAAAGTCGGTCGGTTCCATCCTTCTTCTTCACAAAAAGAACTCCACAACCCCATGGAGAAGAACTAGGTCGGATGAGACCCATTCGCTCTTGAATATCGAGTTGCTTCTTCAGCTCCTTCAGCTCTTCAGGTCCAAGCTTGTAAGGATGTTTGCAAACAGGTTCCGTGCTAGGCTCAAGATCGATAACGAATTCAACTGGCCAGTGTGGAGGCATTCTGGAAGCTCTTCTGGAAAGACGTCTTGATATTCGCAAACGACTGGAATTTGAGAGATGGCATCCAGTTCACCCTTCTCATTGAGAGAAAATAGACGGATGGTATCATCACAAGCGGCAAAGACAATTACATCCTCAAACGAATGAGTCAATTGAATCTGCCTGGCAGCACAATCAAGCTGAGCCTTGTGCTTAGAAAGCTAATCCATACTAAGAATAAGATCAATATCCGAGTTACCAAGGACCATTGGAGAAGAAAGAAACTTGTAATCGCCCAACGTGATAGTAACATCCGGAGCCATCATTTTGGTGTTCATGAACAAACCCGGAGAAGAAACCGCTATCGGCTTAGGCAAATCAACAGTATGCACATTCATGCATGGATGCAAAAGGCTTCGATAAAAATGACAAAGATGCACCAGTATCAAAAAGAACTCTTGCGGGAATGTCATTAACAGGAAGGTTACCCATAATCACATCTAGCGAGTCCTCTGCCTGAGCTGCGTTCAACAAGTTGACCTTAGGAGACTTGGGGTTATGCTTGACCACAGCTGTACTTGCCGATCTCACAGGGGGAGGAGGAGGGAGACGCCTCTGATTGAAGCATTTGTTGGCATAGTGACCCTTCTGTTGGCACTTGTTGCACGTGACCTCCAAGAGCGAACGGTGATACGGAGCACTTGATCTTGGAGCTTGAGACAAAGCCTTGTTCTGAAAGCCAGGGTTGGGTGGGTGGGAAGATCCACTGCCACCTTTGATCTTCTACTGATAAGGCTGACGGAACGGAGGAGGAGGAAGCCAATACTTCTGTTGCTTAGCCACTTGAGTTGAGGAAGAAGGAGTAGCATCTCTGACTCGCTTCTTGGAAGCATCACACTTCAGTTGAGCAGTCTCTTGCTTCATTGCCATGTTGTTAAACTCATCGTACCTCTTGGGCTCAAAGAGAACGAGAGCTAGCTGGATTTCTTCTCTGAGACCACCCCTGAACTGGTATATCATGCTCTTCTCGTCAGGGACGTCCTGCTTAGCAAAACGGGAGAGCTTCTGAAACATCTTGTAACGCCCTCGATGCGGTTATATCTCCTACGTGTCGAAGCACGACTTAGAGGCATAACCGTATTGAAAGCAATGTCGCAAGTAAGGTAATCTTCACAACAACTCATGTAAATAGATAATAGGGGAAAAGGTACATAGTTGGCTTACACTTGCCATGTCACACAAATACATGAATAACATTACAATCATCCAATACACTCATGGTCGACTACGGTACCAAAATAAAAGATCAACCCCAACATGCGACACGGTCCCCGATCGCCCCAACTGGGCACCACTACTGATCATCTGGGAAAGACATGTAGTAATGACGAGAGTCTTCGTTGAACTCCCACTTGAGCTCAAGCGCATCGTCTGGAGCGGTATCATCGGTCCCTGCATCTGGTTTTGGAAGTAAACTTTGAGTCACGGGGACTCAGCAATCTCGCACCCTCGCGATCAAGACTATTTAAGCTTATAGGAAAGGCAAGGTAATATGTGGAGCTGCAGCAAGCGACTAGCATTTATGGTGGCTAACCTGTTCGCAAAAGAGAGCGAGAAGAGAAGCCAAAGCACGAACGAAGAACTATGATCAAGAAGTGATCCTAGAACAACCTACGTCAAGCATTACTCCAACACCGTGTTCACTTCCCGGACTCCGCCGAGAAGAGACCATCACGGGTACACACGCGGTTGATTCATTTTAAATTAAGTTAAGTTTCAAGTTATCTACAACCGGACATTAACAAATTCCCATCTGCCCATAACCACGGGCACGGCTTTCGAAAGTTCAAAACCCTGCAGGGGTGTCCCAACTTAGCCCATCACAAGCTCTCACGGTCAACGAAGGATATTCCTTCTCCCGAGACATTCCGATCAGACTCGGCATCCCGGTTTTACAAGACATCCTCGACAATGGTAAAACTAAACCAGCAAAACCACCCAGATGTGCCGACAAATCCCGATAGGAGCTGCACATATCTCGTTCTCAGGGCACACCGAATGAGCAAGACGTCGGGTAGGCCAGCCCAGAGTTGCCCCTGGTAGCCTCGGACATCGCTCAGTTGGACCAACACTTAGAGAAGCACTGGTCCGGGGGGATAAAATAAAGATGACCCTTGAGTCTGCGAAACCCAAGGGAAAAAGGCTAGGTGGCGAATGGTAAAACCAATGTTGGGCATTGCTGGAAGAGTTTTTTTCAAGGCGAACTGTCAAGGGGTTCCCATTATAACCCAACCGCGTAAGGAACGCAAAATCCGGGAACATAGCACCGATATGACGGAAACTAGGGCGGCAAGAGTGGAACAAAACACTAGGCAAAAGGCCAAGCCTTCCACCCTTTACCAAGTATATAGGTGCATTAAGATAACAAGATAATATAGTGATATCCCAACAATAAACAATGTTCCAACAAGGAACGATCTCCAATCTTCACCTGCAACTAGCAATGCTATAAGAGGGGCTAAGCAAAGCGGTAACATAGCCAATCAACGGTTTGCTAGGACATGGTGGGTTAGAGGTTTGACATGGCAATTTGGGAGGCATGATAAGCAAGTGGTAGGCATTGTAGCATAGGCATAGCAAAAGAGAGAGCATCTAGCAAGCAAAGGTAGAAGTGATCTCGAGGGTATGATCATCTTGCCTGCAAAGTTGTCGGAGTTGACTTTATCCTCGTAAGCAAACTCAACGGGCTCCTCGTTAACGAACTTGTCTCCCGGCTCTACCCAAACAATACAAACAAGCAGAACGAACACAATCAACCATGTGCAATGCCCAAACAAACATGATGCAAACATGGCATGCTATGCGGGATGCGGTATGTGATGCATATGCAAGATTTGACAAGGATTGATTGAACCTGGCCTCAACTTGGAAATCCAAGAGTGCCACTGGAAAGGTGAGGTGATTTCGGTTGAAATTGATATAAAGATCACCAGAATCGGATGCACGGTTTAGAAATGGCAAGCGAAACAAATATGGCACCGGTCTGCGATAATCAGCAAGTAGCCATTTAAATGCATAAAGATAATTATGCTACAGCACTCAAACATGACAACAAAATACATGGCAGGGATCCACTCATGATGCTTGACAAAATATGAACACTGAGCTATGGCTAATTCATCCCTTAACAGGTTCAAACAAGCATGGCAAAAGTGCAAATGGTAACAGGTTTTAGACTTAGTGAAACTAACACAAGTCTGGAATTTAACATCAGGAAGCACACTTTGGAGCATAAAAACTACATGCTACAGGAACTTAACATGTCAAATCAAGGCATTACATGAAGCTACTCAAAGCACATAACAAAAGTCCCTTAGTGACCTTGAGCCAAAAGGGATCAGAAAATATAATTGCAAGCATGTGATCATGGCAAAAACATAATCAGATTACAAACTTAGTGAAAAACTGGAGCATGCAAAACAGTTAACGCGTAGGCATGTTCACGAGCTCGATGCACTCACTACAGAGCATGGCATGACAAACTAAGCAGACACCCATCGAGAATACATGGCATAGAAGCTAGACATGGCAAGAACAACAACATAGCATGCACGGATCAATAGCAACATCCTCGGCAAAATCGCTAACAAGACAACAATCTGCCAGGATTCACGAAATAACAAAAGTAGAGCTCGACTGACTCAAGCTAGGATGCTCCATAAATGCAAACAAAGACATGGATGGATAGAGCACCACAATATTAACAAATCATCCTTACTGATCATCCTCAAAAGAGGAACGGATCACTAGGAAACAACATGAACATATGGCATAATGACAAAATCAGGACAAGGACTTAGAGAAATTCTAAGTCCCTGAAAACAGCATTACCGATTGCACTACTTTGCAAGCTTGTGCTAGTCACCACACATATCACAAAAAATACATGGTAAGCACCTCTGTAAAGATGGCATGGCATATAACAAAACTCATGTAGAGCTCAGGAATGACAAATATCTATTTGATGAAACAGATCTGACAATTTTATCACATAGCCCTCTTCCAACAGCATTTCGGGCATCAAGATGAGCTCAAATTGATGTACTCCCTAAGACGAACATTTTGATATGCTACACGCGCAAATCGGAGCTACTGATGCAAAGTTATGACATGCCAAAGATTGAAAGAAAATAGTGGTGAAAGGGCAAGATTAGGTCAACCCTCAATTTCCAGATCGGATCGGGCGCGTTTCCCGAGACGGTGGTGGATCTCGCCGGAGACTCACCGGGATCCCTGTAGACAGCGGCGGCGGGCGAGGAAGAAGTGGCCGGAGCGGGGAGGTGGTCGGACGTCCACCGGCGACGAGGTGGACGGCGGAGGCGGGGCTCGGCCGCGGCGGATGACGGCGAGGCGAGGCGGCCGGCGGCCGGGCGCGACGGGGCGGCGAGGTCGCCGACGCGGGCTCGCGGCGGCCTGAGACGAAGCAGGCGGCGGCGGGAGGCGATGGACCGCGGGGGCCGGGCGTGGGCTCAGCAGGCCGTGCGGTCAGCGGGGGCAGCGGCGACAGGTGTCAGGCGGCGGTTGGCGGCGGGGATTTGTCCGGCGCGGCTCCAGACATGTCCGGCGGCGCTTAGGTGGAAAACTAGGGTTTCGGGGAAGAAGACCCGTGATTTCGGAAGGGGATCTATTTATAGGCATAGAGGGAGCTAGGAAGGTCCAAATAGAGTGCGGTTTTCGGCCACGCGATCGTGATCGAACGCTCTAGATGATGGGAGAGGTTTGGTGGGTTTTGGGCCAAATTGGAAGGGTGTTGGGCTGCAACACAAAGGAGGCCTTCTCGGTCCCTCGGCTAACCGTTGGAGTGTCAAACGAAGTCCAAATGGTACGAAACTTGACAGGTGGTCTACCGGTAGTAAACCAAGGCCGATTGGCAAGTCTCGGTCCAATCTGGAAATGTTTAACCCCCACACACGGAAAAAAAAGGTAGAAAGGGGCACCGGAGGAGATAGGAGCGCCGGAATGCAAAACGGACAACGGGGAAAATGCTCGGATGCATGAGACGAACACGTATGCAAATGCAATGCACATGATGACATGATATGAGATGCATGACAAAGGCAACAACACACGGAGACAAAAACCCGAACCCGAGGAAATAGAATAACTTAGCGCCGGAAACGGCAAAAGTTGGGATACATATAAGGTAAATTACATCCGGGGTGTTACAGGCGCTCCTGGGAGCCATCGCCTGCCCGTGAGAGATCTTTCAAGGTCTCTGCGTGGCGGCGAGCCCTCTTTTTTTTCCGTAGCCTTGGTTGTCGCTCCCTTGTTACGAGTAGTTCTTGATCTAGAGCTCTGCTCACCGGCCATGGCAACGACAGACGAAGAAGAATCACTTATGAGGAGGAAAGGTAGAGTGATTTTCGGTTAGGTAGTTCCCCTTTTTATAACCTAAGTACTAGCACTAGTACTAATACCTGCATAGTGGGAACACGTTCAGGTTTAGTACGTACTACTAGTAGGTGTGAGCAGGCTTTCGAATGTGATGGGAACAAGGTAAAGATTAATTGATGGTTTTGGTTTCGAGTCCCGAAACGGCTCCCGATGAGTTTAGCGGAACATAAATTTCAAGTACTACACTGCTCAAATGCGTAAATGTTATGTTACTGTCAAAAATTGGCACACAATATGAAGGAGACCAATGGAAGTACTACTAGCAACCCATGAATTAACTACTCGCATGCGTGCAGTGGAGTAATAATGTCTTTCTTCCGCCCTCACATCCACTCGATTTGCATGCGCTGTATTAATTGACCATCAATGAAGTGAACGATTTTACACACGTCAAATTATCACATGGGGTGGATCTTGGTAAAAAATTGCGTCCGCCCGTGTACCCGCGTGTGCGTGCGAGGAATGAGTGCGTGCATGGCGTGTGTGCACATCTTCGCTTCCTGCATGTACCGCCAGTATGGCTCAGGGAGGACGAGTACATTCTTATGGAACCAGCAGCACGTCACTGTGATCAATCCACGCAAGGAGGCTGCGACAACGCCTACACATGTGCCACGTGGCTTCGTGAACTGTAAGAGAGACACTGTGTAGTATGCCATTGGTATTCTAATTTACGTGTTTTGCACATACTCGAAGTACTAGTAAGGTACACGTGCATTGCGCGCATCAGATTTTGCAACCAAATTATGAATAAATACCACACTATAGCATGTAAGCTCTGAGTCATATATGCCTGATGTATCCCTTGTTTAATTCTTATAGTTCATCTCATTCAAAATCAATTAATTTTTATAAAAAAGCTAAGAATGTGAGAATAGGAAAAAACATGGGATTATAGTGGAATGTCGTCTTGAATCCTACAGGATTGTACGAGTGTTTGATTGTGCATAGAAAAAACTCATAATTCTTTCAAACAGGTTTGAGTGGATGGGATGTTTCCTATGAAATCTAGTGCGAATGAATCATATGGAAAAAATCCTATGGTTTACAATCCTACGAATCAAACAACCAAGATAGGAAAAATTCCTAATGATTAGAATCTTCCAAAATTCCTTTGAGAATCCTTTGAATCAAAGAAGCCCTTAATCTATTTTATGTTTCATGGAATTGTGCGTTGTAAAGCATAAAGTAAAAACAAATAATGGCAATTCAACTAGAAAAAAGTTTGGGCAGTTATGATACGGAAGATTCTAGAACAAAAGAGAACCACTGTTGTTTTGAGGTTTATGCATTATGCTTAAGTTCAACCATGGAGTCTACTAGATTGTACATGTGGAAAAATCTGGTGGGGAGCTATAAGATGGTGCGAGGGGCCGAGTGGAGGGAGACTATGAAGGAATGCACAAGTGCGAGATCGATATTTAGAGAGAGGGGGCGAACACGTGCGCTGATGCGCGCAGTGGCGGAGCCATGAAAGATAAATGAGCTAGGGGCCAAGCATTGCTAATCCTTTACTAGGAGGGTCAATTCATGAACTTAAACCATTTTTAGCAGCAATTGTCTAATGATCACATTCATATTAGCCTTGATATGTAGTGATGTTAGGGGGGAGGGTGGCAGGGCCCTTACTGCCCCCTGTCTTCGCCATTGTGCACGCGTCTGAGAGATGAAGCGGAAGGCATGGATGATGAGAGGGGGACGTTGGATACATAATTAATGTGGGTGTATTAGCTATATATGTTAATCCTATATAGAGAGGTATAGATTGATCGATGCGGACGTGGGAAAGAGGGTGAGACCTCACTGGATATATCGATGTATCAGTTTGTGCGGAAAACTATGAAAGACCTAGCTATATACACACATACATAGAGGAACATCGATCGTTGCACATGCACGCGTGAGAGATAAAGAATGCCCAATATGATGGAGAGGGGGATGTGTGTTGGTGTGTGCCTTCATGGGAGACCGACATGAAGAAAAAGATTGCATGCATGCGATGGATAATGCCGACTGGTAGTGTGTGTGTGCATGCATGCACGAGAGGAAGTTAGTGCTACAATTACAAAGATAAGACTACTGTGTGGGTGTAAAAGAATAGCTGAATAGGTGAGGTCACAATCAATGTAAAGTTGAATTCAAATATTTGAATAAGAGATCCTGATGTTTGAAACCCATGCATGCATGAATATAACGGAGATCTGCGCGGTGTGGTTTGGAAACGAGCATGATGTAATGTATACACATTGAACAAGGTCAGACTAATTTGAATTTGAGATACCGATGGAAGACATCATTTGGCCACGTCGCATCTGTGCATGGACACACTATTCTAATTGGAGATGATGGGCGGCTTTTGCATCACATATCTATATCTATACCCCTATATATATTATATTTTATATATTTTTTATATTGTGTGCGGGTAACTTTAACTTTGAAAGATGGTCGTTGGATGAGGCGAATCCGATGGTCCAAAGATGGCAAATTTGAGCACTACTGGCCATTGGATATCATCTAGATTCCACCAGATTTCGCCACATGTATAATCTAGAAGACTCCATGGTTGAAATTAAGCATAATGCACAAACATCAAAACACACGCACTTCTTATTTGTTCTAGAATCTTCCGTACCAGAATTGCCCAAATGTTTTTCTACATGATTTGCCATTATTTGTTTTTAATTTATGTCTTACGACGCACAATTCCATGAATCTTAAAATAGATTAGCTTTCTTATAAAAACTATATGATTTTGAATGAAATGAACTATAAGAATTAAACGAACATCTACATCATGCATATATGACTCAAAGCTTGCATGCTATAATGTGGTATTTATTCATAATTTGGTTGCCAAATCTCATGCGTGCAATGCACGTGTACCTTACTCTAGTCTAAATGGTGTTTGTGTGTGTGTTGTGCGTGTTGAGGTGCAAATTGTCTTTTTTGGGTACACGTTAAGCTTGTTCTTCCGAAATTTCAAGCCACGCCTTGTTATGTCGAAAAGTCAAGCTAGCGTCTCTGTCTATCATGTTGCGAAACTCCCGCCTCCTCAACCCGCGCCTTGTTAGCCCGAAATATTTAAGATATATCTTTGTCTCGTTGTGCTCCGACAACTCCCTCCATCTCAACCCGCGCCTTGCTATATTCCGAAATTACAACACGCGCGAAAACTCCCACCTCCTGTGAAATCCCGACACGTGAAATGCCCGTGGTACCCCTGAACCGAAAGAACCGCCTCAAATCGGTGGGGGTACTTTTGTAACTTACCCCACATTTCGGACAAGCGCGTCTCTAAGCCATAGTTCCCCACTGCCATCCCATCCGCCCACCCATTCGTACACCGAGGCCGCGAAAACCCGCGATGAAACCCCACACCCTTTTCCGTACGCCACCCAGCCGGAGCCTCTTCCCCGATGACGTCGTCCACAGCAACACCTCGACGTCCCTCATCCACCGTACCGGATGAGGATCCGTCGTCGATCTCATCGTCCCGCCGGTTCATCCACCCTGTCCTCCACCTCCAAGGAGCTGCCCCGACGTTCCCCTCGTCTTTTGCGCCACCTCCATTCCCACACCGCCGTCTTCACCTGCACCACCGGAAGAGCATCATCATCACTGTTTCCTCGGATGAAGCTGCAGCCTAATCGGCGCCACCAAAGAGGTTGTACACTAATCACCGCATTTTCTTCTTGATTCGATCTCTCGGTGCTGCCGGCGCTCGGTCCCGAGCCGACACGGCGCGGCTCCATCCACAGCGGCGTCGCCGGCCACTTCCTCCACGGAGTCGCTCCCTCGGCGGCGATGTCCACATCAGTAGGACCTGCTGCTGCTTTAGCTCTCGCTCGCGCTGTTGCTCTGCTCTTGCTCTCGGTCCCCTGCCTGGCCTACTCTTGCTATTGCTCTTGCTCGCACTGCTGCTCTCGCTCTTGCTCTTGCTTGCGATGCTGCTCCAATTTAGCTACACTTCACTCCGATGCCGCCGGGGTGAAGGAAGAACCAGCCACAGCGGGGAGGGGGGCTCGCCGGAGAGGTACCCCACTATATATCTGAGGGTTCAGGATGGGGGCGGTGGTCGCCGGCGGTGGCGGGGCATTGGCGGGGCGGTGGCGTGGGGATCACCAGAGAAAAAGCTCGACACAGGGGGGGGGGCTAGAGGGATGGCCGGAGCGGCGGCGGACCGGTGGTGGGGAGTGTTTTCAGGGCGGGCGGGGCAGCGCACCGCCGGCCGCGGGCGGCGGGGGGCTGCTGTTTGGCCGGCTCAGGGGGGTGGAGGTTGAAGATGAACCGCAGGCCCTTAATTTCGTATCCAACGGCTGCAAAATCGACTGACCAGAGATGAAAAAGTCAGTCAACCAACGTGTAGCCTCACCTTGCTAGTGCGTTCAGTTTCGACAGCAAAATTCAGTTTCGACAGCAAAATTCAGTTTTGACAGTTAAGTTCAGTTTCGACAGTTAAGTTCAGAGATGAGCGGCTGATGTATTTTACATCTAGCACTTTGTGTTTATGTATTTTACATCATGTATTGGAGATGCTATTAGAATTCCACTCAGGTTAACGTTGTTCGTTGTCTCTCTTGTCCTGCTTCAGCCTCGGCGTCGTACAACTCACCGGAGCTGCTCCAACGACAAAACCCTCCATGACAGCGGAGCAGTACCTTGGGATCCATCTCCAGACGCCTAGGATCTTCTTCCCCTCCTCCGACAGCCAAGTCAGCCGGAGCATCCTCACCGGCCAACCCAATCACGCTGAGATCGACATGGCTTCGCCAAAGAGGTTGTACACTCGTTGCATCTCTTTTTTACTCTACATGTTATATATATTGTCCACTAAGCACTCGTAGTAATGGGAAATAGGATTATTTTATCCTACTATATGAAAATAGTGAGGTACCAGCCAACTTAGCTATCTGTGATGGACTCTCTTGACCGCCATCATTATTTATCTCTGCGCGTTTGAGCTGTGCATTTGTCAATGGGCCTGGGAGTTGAGCTAGTATGGTAGTGGCCTGGGTCCAAAGTAATAGAAGTAGCACAAACACATGTTTTTTAGTGTAGGATTTTCCTTGCTCAAGCCTGCCTACTAGAATCACCAGTGCTTGAAAGGAAAAGTGAATGAAAAAACATCGGAATTGGAAAGTTTCCTATGGTACTACTTTTCATGAATTTGGTGCAAAGGAATGGAGCAAAGGAAAACTGTAGGATTTGTTCCTTTAGTGTCTCCTTGAAAGAAAAACTGTAG
This sequence comes from Triticum aestivum, assembly GCF_018294505.1. Lineage (NCBI taxonomy): Eukaryota > Viridiplantae > Streptophyta > Magnoliopsida > Poales > Poaceae > Triticum > Triticum aestivum. The sequence continues at coordinate 71,275,148 of NC_057794.1, read as the reverse complement.
GAATTCTAATTTCCACTTCTCCTCCTTTTCATATTCTTATTCATCAAGCACAAGACTAAGAGATAGTAGCATAATAGCATTATAACCATACATTTTCTTGTGGTTTGACTTAATCTCACCATGCTTTTTTGCATCCTGTGATCTTCCAATTGTTGTGAATCAAACACCCAGATTGGCAGAAATCATGTGTTTTTAAATTCTCTTTTTTGCACGTGCATTCCTATCCTATTCCTGTCTATTTCCTATCCCTGCATTGTTAGAATCCTCAAATTCAAACAAGCCCTTACTCAATTACTTCTATTAAAGATATGTGTCAAAGAAAACCTTGTGTGGTTTGTCCTGCTCCTGCGGCACTGTGTTCCACCCCAGCTCAGCTACTCCAATGACGGAAGGGTTCACCACAGTAGGGATCCACTCTCCAGACTGTCTTTCACCGCCTCAGATCTTCTTCCCCGCTGCTGCCAGCCACGGCAACTGCATTACCATCATCAACTGAGCAGATGACCTTGAGGACTACACGGGTCCGCAAGAGAGGTCGCACTCTTCCGTGTCTGCTTACGTTATGCATCACTTAATATGATGACATGCTACATTATCATCGTGTTCACCTATTACACTCTGAGTCAGGTCCAAACTAATGCTGAAACTTGAGTTTTTAAATGGCTGTGGGGTACATATTGGGGCAGCAATCAGTACTATATGTCTACTATCTGGTTAATCTCTGGTGTCTACTATGAGTTTCATGTTGGGTGCAAACAAACATTAAAGGAGCCATTATCTGTATTTTTTAACTAAAGCTATTATCTGCCTGCTATCATTGGTTTTGGGTCTATCCATAGTTTGTTACCATTACTCTGGATTTGTGCATGCACTCCTTACATAATCTCACTATGTTTTATTCCTATGCATGCCAGTTATTGTACACAATGGAACTGATCATGTAGAGCAAAAGAGACGAGCCTTGCGTGGCAGTAAAATTTCATGCATACGTCGTTCCATGGTGGGTGCAAAGGCAGCCCCCCTCCACCCATTTCGGATCGTAATCAAGAGGAAGATAACTGTTATGAGGGGGATTCAGAAGGAGAAGACCACTCCTATTTACCCCATGAGGTCTTCGCTCTAACTTGGCATGCTGATGTTGGCAATATCATGCATATGGTGCCTTGCATTGTTTACTGTATACATTAAAGATGTCATCTGCTTAGTTTAGACATAGGGATTTTGTGAGCAAACAACTTGTGGGAACAAGAATCAACTTGCATAGGAAGGTAAAACAAGGATAACTTCAAAACTTTAAGCACATAGAGAGGAAACTTGATATTATTGCAATTCCTACAAGCATATGCTCCTCCCTCATAATAATTTTCAGTAGCATCATGAATGAATCCAACAATATAACCAGCACCTAAAGCATTCTTTTCATGATCTACAAGCATAGAATTTTTATTACTCTCCACATAAGCAAAATTCTTCTCATGAATAATAGTGGGAGAAAACTCAACAAAATAACTATCATGTGATTGAAAATTAGAATCAAGATGACAAGTTTCATTGTTATTATTATTCTTTAAAGCATACATGTCATCAAAATAATCATCATACATAGGAGTCATGCTTTCATCATAAAAAAATTGATCATCAAAACTTGGGGGACAAAAAATATCTTGTTCATCAAACATAGCTTCCCCAAGCTTGTGGCTTTGCATATCATTAGAATCATAGATATTCAAGGAATTCATACTAACAACATTGCAATCATGCTCATTATTCACATATTTAGTGCCAAACATTTTATAGATTTCTTCTTCTAGCACTTGAGCACAATTATCCTTTCCATCATACTCACGAAAGATATTAAAAAGATGAAGCGTATGAGACAAACTCAATTCCATTTTTTAGTTTTCTTTTATAAACTAAACTAGTGATAAAACAAGAAACTAAAAGACTCGATTGCAAGATCTAAAGATATACCTTCAAGCGCTAACCTCCCCGGCAACAGCGCCAGAAAAGAGCTTGATGTCTACTACACAACCTTCTTCTTGGAGACGTTGTTGGGCCTCCAAGTGCAGAGGTTTGTAGGACAGTAGCAAATTCCCCTCAAGTGGATGACCTAAGGTTTATCAATCCGTAGGAGGCGTAGGATGAAGATGGTCTCTCTCAAGCAACCCTACAACCAAATAACAAAGAGTCTCTTGTGTCCCCAACACACCCAATACAATGGTAAATTGTATAGGTGCACTAGTTCGGCGAAGAGATGGTGATACAAGTGGTATATGGATAGTAGATATGAATATTTATAATCTGAAATTATAAAAACAGCAAGGTAACAAGTGATAAAAGTGAGCATAAACGGTATTGCAATGTGTGGAAATAAGGCCTAGGGTTCATACTTTCACTAGTGTAAGTCCCTCAACAATACTAACATAATTGGATCACATAACTATCCCTCAACATGCAACAAAGAGTCACTCCAAAGTCACTAATAGCGGAGAACGAACGAAGAGATTATGGTAGGGTACGAAACCACCTCAAAGTTATTCTTTCCAATCAATCCGTTGGCTATTCCTATAAGTGTCACAAACAGCCCTAGAGTTCGTACTAGAATAACACCTGAAAACACAAATCAACCAAAACCCTAATGTCACCTAGATACTCCAATGTCACCTCAAGTATCCGTGGGTATGATTATATGATATGCATCACACAATCGCAGATTCATCTATTCAACCAACACATAGAACCTCAAAGAGTGCCCCAAAGTTCCTACCGGAGAATCACGACGAAAACGTGTGCCAACCCCTATGCATAGGTTCATGGGCGGAACCCGCAAGTTGGTCACCAAAACATACATCAAGTGGCACGTGGTATCCCATTGTCACCACATATATCCAGGGCAAGACATACATCAAGTGTTCTCAAGTCTTTAAAGACTCAATCCGATAAGATTACTTCAAAGGGGAAACTCAATTCATTACAAGAGAGAAGAGGGGGAGGAGAAACATAAGATCCAACTATAATAGCAAAGCTCGCGATACATCAAGATCGTGCCAAATCAAGAACACGGGAGAGAGAGAGAGATCAAACACATAGCTACTGGTACATACCCTCAGCCCCGAGGGAGAACTACTCTCTCCTCGTCATGGAGAGCGCCGGGATGATGAAGATGGCCACCGGTGAGGGTTCCCCGACAGGGTGCCGGAACAGGGTCCCGATTGACTTTTGGTGGCTACGGAGGCTTCTGGCGGCGGAACTCCCGATCTATGTTGCGTTCTGGAAGTTTTAGTGTACGTAGGTATATATGGGTGCAGGGGGTACGTCGGAGGAGCTACGGGGGCCCCACGAGGCAGGGGGCACGCCCTAGGGGGGTGGGCGTGCCCCCCACCCTCGTGAGCACCTCCTATATCTCCTGACGTGGAGTCCAAGTCTATCCGGTGGCTTTCGTTCCAAAAATAACTTCTCCAGTTGATTTTGTTCCGTTTCGACTCCGTTTGATATTCCTTTTGTTCGAAACATTGAAATAGGCATAAAACAACAAATCTGGGCTGGGCCTCCGGTTAATAGGTTAGTCCCAAAAATAATATAAAAGTGGAAAATAAAGCCCAATATTGCCCAAAATAGTAGATAATATAGCATGGAGCAATCAAAAATTATAGATACGTTGGAGACGTATCAGTCCAGAGCATGTCCACCAAGAAGGTCAAGCTCGTTGATGTGATCCAGGTGATGCTGGTTCGCCGGGTCCTTCCGTGCCAGCGCCGAAGCCGTCCTCTGTGGGAGTTCAACCCAAAGAAGGATCAGTCTGTAGTGAGGCTCTTCGAGTCTACTCACGAAGGCGCATGGAAGTTGCTCTTTAAGGGCAACGAGAAGCCGTCGACCACAGATTCAGACCGTGGTCACGATTGTAGACACCTCGCCAGTGAGGTATGCTATTTTCGATGCATCCCCAATTTAATCATTTCAAGGATGATGTCTGAGCTTATTATTACATTTTCAGGACTGGATGGAGAGGGCGAAGTGGATCCAGTGTCCGGCTCCGCTACTTGTAGAACCGGTCATCCCGCGTCTAGCGAAGATGCTGGTGCCGGCGCCTTATAAGGCGCCGGAGAAGAAGGCCGAGAAGAAGGCAAAGGGGGCCAAGGGTGTCCCCCGTTGCAAGGGCACTTCGAACGTGGCGTCCGAAGACGACGAAGGCCATTCTTCTATCCCTAAGGACTATGGCGAGGAAGAGGAGGAGGAGGAGGAAAACAACCCTCCCCCTAAGGAGAGGAAGAAGAAGAGGGCGGCTTCGGTGCATCCGGAGGCGGACATGCCCAAGAAGGGGAAAAGCGTCCTAGCGGTCAACACCGCGTGGGACATTGACAGAAGTCCAGAGAGACGCCCCCGTGCTAAGCCCCTGGCCGCATCGTAAGTGACACGGCTCTCTCATGCGCACATTCGGCCCTTTATCTTTATTATTATGACTTAATTAATTGCCCTATTGTAGTCTGGCTCGCGACCTTACCCAGCGATCCTCATCTGGAGGTTCGCAGGCTCCGTCGGAGATGGCGAGCATGTCGCCACCGCCTGCTTATTCTCCCGGGGCCAGGGACGACACCGAGGTGTTATCCAGGAGGACCGCACCGAAGCGGGAAGGAGGCCAGGATGCTGTCCGGGAGGCGCCACAGGGCGAGACCTCCATTGCTGAACACATGGGGGAACCGATCCCCATGGAGATTGGCGTAGAGGGCTGCATACAGTTTGGCCCTCAGCCAAATATGATTTCGGAGGCCCATATGGCCCCGGAGTCGGGGGAGCGGCCCCCTTTGAAGGAGGGGGATGCGCCGCTCCCACCGGTGGCCCTTGTCCGTCCAGGGGCGCCGAATAACCTGATGGAGGCGCTTCGAAGCGCCTCTATCATGGACGAGCACCGTGTCCTTATGGGTGCGGTGATCGAGAAGATTCAGTCTACCAAGGGTGGACTAGACGAAGCCTGCAGCAGCCTGTTGACAGGTTTCGAGGTAAGAAAGAGAAAAACCCTGTGTCACCAGTAGCCCCTGAGACACCGTCCGACGTTCGGCGGGAAAAACTGGACAGAGGATCAATTCTTCTGTTGTAGGAGACTAACGTAGTATGTATGAATGAGCTGTTGGGGAACGTAGCAGAAATTCAAAATTTTCTACGCATCACCAAGATCAATCTATGGAGTAATCTAGCAACGAGGGGAAGGAGAGTGTATCTACATACCCTTGTAGATCGCTAAGCGGAAGCGTTCAAGTGAACGCGGTTGATGGAGTCGTACTCGTCGTGATTCAAATCACCGATGATCCTAGTGCCGAACGGACGACACCTCCACGTTCAACACACGTACAGCCCGGTGATGTCTCCCATGCCTTGATACGGCAAGGAGAGAGGGAAAGGTTGAGGAAGACTCCATCCAGCAGTAGCACAATGGCGTGGTGGTGGTGGAGGAGCGTGGTACTCCAGCAGTGCTTCGCCAAGCACCGCAAGAGACGAGGAGGGAGAAGGGTAGGGTTGCACCAACAGGGGAAGAATTCGTGTCTCTGGCAGCCCAAAACCTCAAGTATATATAGGGGGAGGGGAGGGGCTGCGCCCCCACCTAGGTTTCCACCCCTAGGGGTGGCGGCCAGCCCTAGATCCCATCTAGGGGGGGTGGCCAAGGGGGGAGAGAGGGGGGCGCACCACTAGGTGGGCCTTAGGCCCATTTGAGCCTAGGGTTTGCCCCTTCCACTCTCCCTTGCGCCTTGGGCCTTGGTGGGGGGGGCGCACCAGCCCACCTGGGGCTGGTCCCCTCCCACACTTGGCCCATGCACCCTCCGGGGCTGGTGGCCCCACTTGGTGGACCCCTGGGACCCTCCTGGTGGTCCTGGTACGTTACCGATAAACCCCGAAACTTTTCTGGTGACCAAAACTGGACTTCCCATATATAAATCTTTACCTCCGAACCATTCCAGAACTCCTCGTGACGTCCAGGATCTCATCCGGGACTCCGAACAACATTCGGTAACCACGTATATCTATTCCTTATAACCCTAGCGTCATCGAACCTTAAGTGTGTAGACCCTACGGGTTCGGGAAACATGCAGACATGACCGAGACGTTCTCCGGTCAATAACCAACACCGGGATCTGGATACCCATGTTGGTTCCCACATGTTCCACAATGATCTCATCGGATGAACCACGATGTCGAGGATTCGATCAATCCCGTATACAATTCCCTTTGTCTAGCGGTATTGTACTTGCCCGAGATTCGATCGTCGGTATCCCGATACCTTGTTCAATCTCGTTACCAGTAAGTCTCTTTACTCATTCCGTAACACATCATCATGTGATCAACTCCTTGATCACATTGTGCACATTATGATGATGTCCTACCGAGTGGGCCCAGAGATACCTCTCCGTCACACGGAGTGACAAATCCCAGTCTCGATTCGTGCCAACCCAACAGACACTTTCGGAGATACCTATAGTGTACCTTTATAGTCACCCAGTTACGTTGTGACGTTTGGCACACCAAAAGTATTCCTACGGTATCCGGGAGTTGCACAATCTCATGGTCTAAGGAAATGATACTTGACATTTAGAAAAGCTTTAGCATACGAACTACACGATCTTTGTGCTAGGCTTAGGATTGGGTCTTGTCCATCACGTCATTCTCCTAATGATGTGATCCCGTTATCAACAACATCCAATGTCCATGGTCAGGAAACTGTAACCATCTATTGATCAACGAGCTAGTCAATTAGAGGCTTACTAGGGACATGGTATTGTCTATGTATCCACACATGTATCTGAGTTTCCTATCAATACAATTCTAGCATGGATAATAAACGATTATCATGAACAAGGAAATATAATAATAACCAATTTATTATTGCCTCTAGGGCATATTTCCAACAGTCTCCCACTTGCACTAGAGTCAATAATCCAGTTCACATCGATATGTGATTAATACTCAAGGTCACATCCCCATGTGACTAACACTCAAAGAGTTCTGGGTTTGATCATGTTATGGTTGTGAGAGAGGTTTCAGTCAATGGGTCTGCAACATTCAGATCCGTATGTACTTCGCAAATTTCTATGTCATCTTGCAGATGCAACTACTACGCTACATTTGGAGCCATTTCAAATAACTATTCTACTTGGAGCTATTCCATTATACGTATCCGGTATCTCTACTCAGAGCTATCCGGATAGGTGTTAAGCTTGCATCGACGTAACTCTTTACATCGAACTCTTTATCGCCTCCATAACCGAGAAACATATCCTTATTCCTCTAAGGATAATTTAGACCACTATCTGGTGATCTAATCCTAGATACCTTTGTACCCTCTTGCCAGATATGTGGCAAGGCACACATCAGGTGCGGTACTCAGCATGGCATACCGTATAGAGCCTATGACAAAAGCATAGGGGACGACCTTTATCCTTCCTCTTTCTTCTGCCGCGGTCGAGCTTTAAGTCTTAACTTCATACCTTACAACTCAGGCAAGAACTCCTTCTTTGACTGATCCATCTTGAACACCTTGAAGATCATGTCCAGGTATGTGCTCATTTGAAAGTACCATTAAGCGTTTTGATCTATCCTTATAGATCTTGATGCTCAATGTTCAAGTAGCTTAATCCAAGCTTTCCATTGAAAAACACTTTCAAATAACCCTATATGCTTTCTAGAAATCCTACGTCATTTCTGATCAACAATATGTCAACAACATATATTCATCAGAAATTCTATAGTGCTCCCACTCACTTCTTTGGAAATACAAGTTTCTCATAAACTTTGTATACACCCAAAATCTTTGATCATCTCATCAAAGCATACATTCCAACTCCGAGATGCTTACTCCAGTCCTTAGAAGGATTGCTGGAGCTTTGCATAATTATTAGCATCTTTCAGGATTGACAAAACCTTCCGGTTGTATCACATACAACCTTTCCTCAAGAAAATCGTCGAGGAAACAATGTTTTGACATCCTATCTGCAAGATTTCATAAATAATGCAGTAATCGCTAATATAATTCCAACAGACTCTTAGCATCGTTACGAGTGAGAAAGTCTCATCATAGTCAACTCCTTGAACTTGTCGGAAAAAATCTTAACGACAAGTCGAGCTTTCTTAATGGTGATACTTACCATCATTGTCCGTCTTCCTTTTAAAATCCATCTGTACTCAACAGCCTTACGACCATCGAGCCGCTCTGCCAAAGTCTACACTTTGTTTTCATACATGGATCCTCTCTCGGATTTTATGGCCTCGAGCCATTTATCGGAATCCGGGCCCACCATCGCTTCTCCATAGCTCGTAGGTTCATTGTTGTCTAGCAACATGACTTGCAAGACAGGATTACGTACCACTCTGAAGTAGTATGCATCCTTGTCATCCCACGAGGTTTGGTAGTGACTTGATCTGAAGTTTCATGATCACTATCATAAGCTTCTACTTCAATTGGTGTAGGTGCCATAGGAACAACTCCGAGTGCCCTGCCACATACTAGTTGAAGAGACGGTTCAATAACCTCGTCAAGTCTCCACCATCCTCCCACTCAATTCTTTCGAGAGAAACTTTTCCTCGAGAAAGGACACGATTCTAGAAACAATCCCTTATTGCTTTTGGATCTAAGATAGGAGGTATACCCAACTGTTTTGGGTGTCCTATGAAGATGCATTTATCCGCTTTGGGTTCAAGCTTATCAGCCTGAAACTTTTTCACATAAGCGTCGCAGCCCCAAACTTTTAAGAAATGATAGCTTAGGTTTCTCTAAACCATAGTTCATACAGTGTCATCTCATCGGAATTACGTGGTGCCCTATTTAAAGTGAATGTGGTTGTCTCTAATGCCTAACCCATAAACTATCGTGGTAATTTGATAAGAGACATCATGGTATGCATCATATCCAATAGGGTGCAGTTATGATGTTCGGACACACCATCACACTATGGTGTTCCAGGCTATATTAGTTGTGAAACAATTTCCACAATGTCTTAATTCTGTGCCAAACTCGTAATTCAGATATTCATCTCTATGATCATATCATAGATCTTTTATCCTCTTGTCACGACGATCTTTCAACTTCACCCTGAAATTACTTGAACCTTTCAATAATTCAGACTCGTGATTCATCAAGTAAATATACTCAACATCTACTCAAATCATCTGTGAAGTAAGAACATAACGATATCCACTGCATGCCTCAGCACTCATTGGACTGCACACATCAAAATGTATTACTTCCAGCAAGTTGCTTTCTAGTTCCATTTTACCGAAAACGAGGCTTTCAGTCATCTTGCCCATGTGGTATGATTTGCATGTCTCAAGTGATTCAAAACCAAGTGAGTACAAACGGTCCATTTGCATGGAGTTTCTTCATGAATATACACCAATAGACATGGTTCGCATGTCTCAAACTCTTCAAAACGAGTGAGCCCAAAGATCCATCAACATGGAGCTTCTTCATGCATTTTATACCGATATGACTTACGTGGCAGTGCCACAAGTAGGTGGTACTATCATTACTATCTTATATCTTTTGGCATGAACATGTGTATCACTACGATCGAGATTAAACAAACCATTCATTTTAGGTGCAAGACCATTGAAGGTATTATTCAAATAAACAGAGTAACCATTATTCTCCTTAAATGAATAACCGTATTGCGATCGACATAATCCAATCATGTCTATGCTCAACGCAAACACCAATCTCGATGGTAGAGGGAGCGTGCGATGCTTGATCACATCAAGCTTGGAAAAACTTCCAACACATATTGCCAGCTCACCTTTAGCTAGTCTCCGTTTACTCCGCAGCCTTTTATTTCGAGTTTACTAACATTTAGCAACCGAACCGGTATCTAATACGATGGTGCTACTAGGAGTACTAGTAAAGTACACATTAACACAATGTAAATCCAATATACTTCTATCGACCTTGCCAGCCTTCTCATCTACCAAGTATCTAGGGTAATTCTGCTCCAGTGGTTGTTCCCCTTATTACAGAAGCACTTAGTCTCGGGTTTGGGGTTCAACCTTGGGTTTCTTCACTAGAGCAGCAGCTGAATTGCCGTTTCATGAAGTATCCCTTTTTGCCCTTGCCCTTCTTGAAACTAGTGGTTTCACCAACCATCAACAATTGATGCTCCTTCTTGATTTCTACTTTTGTGGTGTCAAACATCGCGAATATCTCAAGGATCATCATATATGTTCCCAATATATTATAGTTCATCACGAAGCTCTAGCAGCTTGGTGGCAATGACTTCGGAGAAACATCACTATCTCATCTGGAAGATCAACTCCCACTCGATTCAAATGATTGTTGTACTCAGACAATCTGAGCACAAACTCAACAATTGAGCTTTTCTCCCTTAGTTTGTGGGCTAAGAAAATCGTCGGAGGTCTTATACCTCTTGACGTGGGCACGAGCCTGAAATCCCAATTTCATCCCTCGAAACATCTCATATGTTTCGCGGCGTTTCAAAACGTCTTCGGTGCCTCAACTCTAAACCGTTTAACTGAACTATCATGTAGTTATCAAAATGTGTATGTCAGATGTTCGCAACATCCATAGACGATGTTCGAGGTTTAGCACACTGAGCGGTGCATTAAGGACATAAGCCTTCTATGAAGCAATGAGGACAATCCTCAGTTTACGGACCTACTCCGCATAATTGCTACTATCAACTTTCAACTAAATTTTCTCTAGGAACATATCTAAACAGTAGAACTGAAGCGCGAGCTACGACATAATTTGCGAAGATCTTTTGACTATGTTCAGGATAATTAAGTTCATCTTATGAACTCCCACTCAGATAGACATCCCTCTAGTCATCTAAGTGGTTACATGATCTGAGTCAACTAGGCCGTGTCCGATCATCACGTGAGACGGACTAGTCATCATCGGTGAACATCTTCATGTTGATCGTATCTACCATACGACTCATGCTCGACCTTTCGGTCTCTTGTGTTCCGAGGCCATGTCTGTACATGCTAGGCTCGTCAAGTCAACCTAAGTGTTTCGCGTGTGTAAATTTGTCTTACACCCGTTGTATGTGAACGTTAGAATCTATCACACCCGATCATCACGTGGTGCTTCAAAACAACGAACTGTCGCAACGGTGCACAATTAGGGGGAACACTTTCTTGAAATTATTATGAGGGATCATCTTATTTACTACCGTCGTTCTAAGTAAACAAGATGCAAAAACATGATAAACATCACATGCAATCAAATAATAGTGACATGATATGGCCAATATCATATAGCTCGTTTGATCTCTATCTTGGGGCTCCATGATCATCTTGTCACCGACATGACACCATGATCTCCATCATGATCTCCATCGTGTCTTCATGAAGTTGTCTCGCCAACTATTACTTCTACTACTACAGCTAACGGTTAGCAATAAAGTAAAGTAATTACATGACGTTTATATTGACACGCGGGTCATAAATAAATTAAGACAACTCCTATGGCTCCTGCCGGTTGTCATACTCATCGACATGCAAGTCGTGATTCCTATTACAAGAACATGATCAACTCATACATCACATATATCATTCATCACATCCTTTGGCCATATCACATCACATAGCATACCCTGCAAAAACAAGTTAGACGTTCTCTAATTGTTGTTTGCATGTTTTACGTGGCTGCTGTGGGTTTATAGCAAGAACGTTTCTTACCTACGCAAAAACCACAACGTGATATGCCAATTGCTATTTACCCTTCATAGGACCCTTTTCATCGAATCCGATCCGACTAAAGTGGGAGAGACAGACACCCGCCAGCCACCTTATGAAACTAGTGCATGTCAGTCGGTGGAACCGGTCTCACGTAAGCGTACGTGTAAGGTTGGTCCGGGCCGCTTCATCCCAAGATGCCGCCGAATCAAGATAAGACTAGTAACGGCAAGATAATTGACAATATCGACGCCCACAACTACTTTGTGTTCTACTCGTGCATAGTAACTACGCATAGACCTAGCTCATGATGCCACTGTTGGGGAACGTAGCAGAAATTCAAAATTTTCTACGCATCACCAAGATCAATCTATGGAGTAATCTAGCAACGAGGGGAAGGAGAGTGCAACTACATACCCTTGTAGATCGCTAAGCGGAAGCGTTCAAGTGAACGGGGTTGATGGAGTCGTACTCGTCGTGATTCAAATCACCGATGATCCTAGTGCCGAACGGACGGCACCTCCGCGTTCAACACACATACAGCCCGGTGACGTCTCCCATGCCTTGATCCAGCAAGGAGAGAGGGAGAAGTTGAGGAAGACTCCATCCAGAAGTAGCACAACAGCGTGGTGGTGGTGGAGGAGCGTGGTACTCCAGCAGGACTTCGCCAAGCACCGCAAGAGACGAGGAGGGAGAGGGGTAGGGCTGGACCAACAGGGGAAGAATTCGTGTCTCTGGCAGCCCAAAACCTCAAGTATATATAGGGGGAGGGGAGGGGCTGCGCCCCCACCTAGGTTTCCACCCCTAGGGGTGGCGGCCAGCCCTAGGTCCCATCTAGGGGGCGGCCAAGGGGGGAGAGAGGGGGGCGCACCACTAGGTGGGCCTTAGGCCCATCTGAGCCTAGGGTTTGCCCCTTCCACTCTCCCTTGCGCCTTGGGCCTTGGTGGGGGGGTGCACCAGCCCACCTGGGGCTAGTCCCCTCCCACACTTGGCCCATGCACCCTCCGGGGCTGGTGGCCCCACTTGGTGGACCCCCGGGACCCTCCCGGTGGTCCTGGTACGTTACCGATAAACCCCGAAACTTTTCCGGTGACCAAAACTGGACTTCCCATATATAAATCTTTACCTCCGGACCATTCCGGAACTCCTCGTGACGTCCAGGATCTCATCCGGGACTCCGAACAACATTTGGTAACCATGTATATCTATTCCTTATAACCCTAGGGTCATCGAACCTTAAGTGTGTAGACCCTACGGGTTCGGGAACCATGCAGACATGACTGAGACGTTCTCCGGTCAATAACCAACACCGGGATCTGGATACCCATGTTGGTTCCCACATGTTCCACGATGATCTCATCGGATGAACCACGATGTCGAGGATTCGATCAATCCCGTATACAATTCCCTTTGTCTAGCGGTATTGTACTTGCCCGAGATTCGATCGTCGGTATCCCGATACCTTGTTCAATCTCGTTACCAGTAAGTCTCTTTACTTATTCCGTAACACATCATCCTGTGATCAACTCCTTGATCACATTGTGCACATTATGATGATGTCCTATCGAGTGGGCCCAGAGATACCTCTCCGTCACACGGAGTGACAAATCCCAGTCTCGATTTGTGCCAACCCAACAGACACTTTCGGAGATACCTATAGTGTACCTTTATAGTCACCCAGTTACGTTGTGACGTTTGGCACACCGAAAGTATTCCTACGGTATCCGGGAGTTGCACAATCTCATGGTCTAAGGAAATGATACTTGACATTTAGAAAAGCTTTAGCATATGAACTACACGATCTTTGTGCTAGGCTTAGGATTGGGTCTTGTCCATCACATCATTCTCCTAATGATGTCATCCCGTTATCAACAACATCCAATGTCCATGGTCAGGAAACCGTAACCATCTGTTGATCAACGAGCTAGTCAACTAGAGGCTTACTAGGGACATGGTGTTGTCTATGTATCCACACATGTATCAGAGTTTCCTATCAATACAATTCTAGCATGGATAATAAATGATTATCATGAACAAGGAAATATAATAATAATCAATTTATTATTGCCTCTAGGGCATATTTCCAACATGAGCAGGCGTCGCTGTTGGCCGCTGTCGGTGTTAAACCCGGTGGATCTCGGGTAGGGGGTCCCGAACTGTGTGTCTAGGCCAGATGGTAACAGGAGGCAAGGGACACGAAGTTTTACCCAGGTTCGGGCCCTCTTGATGGAGGTAAAACCCTACGTCCTGCTTGATTAATATTGATGATATGGGTAGTACAAGAGTAGATCTACCACGAGATTGGAGAGGCTGAACCCTAGAAGCTAGCCTATGGTATGATTGTTGTTCTGTATGTTGTCCTACGGACTAAAACCCTCCGGTTTATATAGACACCGGAGAGGGTTAGGGTTACACAAAGTCGGTTACAATGGTAGGAGATCTACATATCCGTATCGCCAAGCTTGCCTTCCACGCCAAGGAAAGTCCCTCCCGGACACGGGATGAAGTCTTCAATCTTGTATCTTCATAGTCCAGGAGTCCGGCTGAAGGTATAGTCCGGCCATCCGGACACCCCCTAATCCAGGACTCCCTCAGTAGCCCCTGAACCAAGCTTCAATGACGACGAGTCCGGCACGCAGATTGTCTTCGGCATTGCAAGGCGGGTTCCTCCTCCAAGTACTTCATAGAAGATTTTGAACACAAAGATAGTGTCTGGCTCTGCAAAATAAGTTTCCACATATTGCCATAGAGAGAATAATATTTACACAAATCTAATCTGCTGACGTATTCCGTAGTGTGGCATCGCACCACGGCCAAGCCTTTATTCGAATCGTTTTATTGTCCCACCTCAGCGTGTCATGTGAGGCGGTTTCCTTGGCACGTCTCGTTGAAGCAGAGATCGTGTCCCCTTATTCCGGGATTCTCATCAATACGGGCATGGGTAACCCAACCGTGCCATTGATTACGGTGCTTGGAGATAAGCGAGTTTTACCAGGCTGGTGGGGACACGTAATTGCGTCCACCCATATAAGGGGATAAGGATCCACCTTTTCACCTACGCCTTCTTCCTCCTTTGCCTATCCATTTTCGCGCACTCGAGCTCCAGCCATGTCCGGAGCGGGAGGCAAGTGGATGGTCTCCTCCGTCACGGAGGGACACATCAAAAAATTGAGGAAGCTCGGATACTTGTGTAACGACATCGTGTACCGGCTTCCCGAAGAGGGGCAGATCCACCCCACCCCAAGGCCCCATGAGAGGGTAGTGTTCCTTCCCCACTTCCTCCACGGACTTGGCTTTCCTATCCACCATTCATCCGGGGACTCATGTGTTGGAAATATGCCCTAGAGGCAATAATAAAAGGATTATTATTATATTTCCTTGTTCATGATAATTGTCTTTTATTCATGCTATAATTGTGTTATCCGGAAATCGTAATACATGTGTGAATACACAGACACCAACATGTCCCTAGTAAGCCTCTAGTTGACTAGCTCGTTGATCAACATATAGTCATGGTTTCCTGACTATGGACATGGGGATGTCATTGATAATGGAATCACATCATTAGGAGAATGATGTGATGGACAAGACCCAATCCTAAACATAGCACAAGATCGTATAGTTCGTTTGCTAGAGTTTTTCCAATGTCAAGTATCTTTTCCTTAGACCATGAGATCGTGTAACTCCCGGATACCGTAGGAGTGCTCTGGTATACCAAACGTCACAACGTAACTGGGTGACTATAAAGGTATACTACGGGTATCTCCGAAAGTGTCTGTTGGGTTGACACGGATCAAGACTGGGATTTGTCACTCCGTCTGACGGAGAGGTATCTCTGGGCCCACTCGGTAATGCATCATCATAATGAGCTCAAAGTGACCAAGTGTCTGGTCACGGGATCATGCATTACGGTATGAGTAAAGTGACTTGCCGGTAACGAGATTGAACGAGGTATTGGGATACCGACGATTGAATCTCGGGCAAGTAACGTACCGATTGACAAAGGGAATTGTATACGGGGTTGCTTGAATCCTCGACATCGTGGTTCATCCGATGAGATCATCGAGGAGCATGTGAGAGCCAACATGGGTATCCAGATCCCGTTGTTGGTAATTGACCGGAGAGCCGTCTCGGTCATGTCTACATGTCTCCCGAACCCGTAGGGTCTACACACTTAAGGTTCGGTGACGCTAGGGTTGTAGAGATATGAATATGCAGTAACCTGAAAGTTGTTCGGAGTCCCGGATGAGATCCTGGACGTCACGAGGAGTTCTGGAATGGTCCGGAGGTGAAGAATTATATATAGGAAGTGCAGTTTCGGCCATCGGGAGAGTTTCGGGGTCACCGGTATTGTACCGGGACCACCGGAAGGGTCCCGGGGGTCCATCGGGTGGGGCCACCCATCCCGGAGGGCCCCATGGGCCAAAGTGGGGAGGGAACCAGCCATAGTGGGCTGGTGCGCCCCCCTAGGCCCACCCCCATGCGCCTAGGGTTGGAACCCTAGGGGTGGGGGGGGGGCGCCCCACCTTGCCTTGGGGGCTACTCCAACCTTGGCCGGCGCCCCCCTAGGAGATCCCATCTCCTAGGGCCGGCGCCCCCCTAGGGGAGCCTATATAAAGGGGGGAGGGAGGGGGCAGCAACACCTTGAGTCTTGGCGCCTCCCTCTCCCCTGCTACACCTCTCTCTCTCGCAGTATATGGCGAAGCCCTGCTGCTGTGACGCCCTGCATCCACCACCACACCGTCGTGCTGCTGGATCTTTATCAACCTCTCCTCCCCCCTTGCTGGATCAAGAAGGCGGAGACGTCGCGCTGACCGTACGTGTGTTTAACACGGAGGTGCCGTCCGTTCGGCGCTAGGATCTCCGGTGATTTGGATCACGTCGAGTACGTCTTCCTCATCCCCGTTCTTTGAACGCTTCCGCGCGTGATCTACAAAGGTATGTAGATGCAATCCAATCACTCGTTGCTAGATGAACTCATAGATGGATCTTGGTGAAACCGTAGGAAATTTTTTGTTTTCTGCAACGTTCCCCAACAGTGGCATCATGAGCTTGGTCTATGCGTAGTTCTCCATGCACGAGTAGAACACAATTTGTTGTGGGCATAGATGTTGTCAACTTTCTTGCCGCTACTAGTCTTATCTTGCTTCAGCGGTATTGTGGGATGAAGCGGCCCGGACCGACCTTACACGTACGCTTACGTGAGACTAGTTCCACCGACTGACATGCACTAGTTGCATAAGGTGGCTAGTGGGTGTCTGTCTCTCCCACTTTAGTTGGAGCGGATTCAAGGAAAAGGGTCCTTATGAATGGTAAATAGAAGTTAACAAATCACGCTGTGGCTATTACGTAGGTAAGAAAACATTCTTGCTAGAACCATTTTGCAGCCACGTAAAAACTTGCAACAACAATTAGAGGACGTCTAACTTGTTTTTGCAGCAAGTGATTTGTGATGTGATATGGCCAAAGTTGTGATGAATGATGAATGATATATATGTGATGTATGATATCATGTTCTTGTAATAGGAATCACGACTTGCATGTCGATGAGTATGACAACCGGCAGGAGCCATAGGAGTTGTCTTTATTTTTTTGTATGACCTGCATGTCATTGAGAAACGCCATGTAAATTACTTTACTTTATTGCTAAACATGTTAGCCATAGTAGTAGAAGTAATAGTTGGCGAGCAACTTCATGGAGACACGATGATGGAGATCATGATAATGGAGATCATGGTGTCATGCCGGTGACAAGATGATCATGGAGCCCCAAGATGGAGATCAAAGGAGCTATGTGATATTGGCCATATCATGTCACTATTATTATTTGATTGCATGTGATGTTTATCATGTTTTTGCATCTTGTTTACTTAGAACGGCGGTAGTAAATAAGATGATCCCTCATAATAATTTCAAGAAAGTGTTCCCCCTAACTGTGCACCGTTGCGACAGTTCGTTGTTTCGAAGCACCACGTGATGATCGGGTGTGATAGATTCCAACGTTCACATACAACGGGTGTAAGACAGATTTACACATGCAAACACTTAGGTTGACTTGACGAGCCTAGCATGTACAGACATGGCCTCGGAACACAGAAGACCGAAAGGTCGAGCATGAGTCGTATAGAAGATAAGATCAACATGAAGATGTTCACCGATGTTGACTAGTCCGTCTCACGTGATGATTGGACACGGCCTAGTTAACTCGGATCATGTTATACTTAGATGACTGGAGGGATGTCTATCTAAGTGGGAGTTCATTATATAATTTGATTAGATGAACTTAATTATCATGAACTTAGTCTAAAATCTTTACAATATGTCTTGTAGATCAAATGGCCAACGTTGTCCTCAACTTCAATGCGTTCCTAGAGAAAACCAAGCTGAAAGACGATGGCAGCAACTATACGGACTGGGTCCGGAACCTGAGGATCATCCTCATAGCTGCCAAGAAAGATTATGTCCTACTAGCACCGCTAGGTGACGCACCCGTCCCACAGAACCAAGACGTTATGAACGCTTGGCAGACACGTGCTGATGATTACTCCCTCGTTCAGTGCGGCATGCTTTACAGCTTAGAACCGGGGCTCCAAAAGCGTTTTGAGCGACACAGAGCATATGAGATGTTCGAAGAGCTGAAAATGGTTTTCCAAGCTCATGCCCGGGTCGAGAGATATGAAGTCTCCGACAAGTTCTTCAGCTGTAAGATGGAGGAAAATAGTTCTGTCAGTGAGCACATACTCACTATGTCTGGGTTACATGCCCGCTTGACTCAGCTGGGAGTTAATCTCCCGGATGACGCGGTCATTGACAGAATCCTCCAGTCGCTTCCACCAAGCTACAAGAGCTTTGTGATGAACTTCAATATGCAGGGGATGGAAAAGACCATTCCTGAAGTATTTGCAATGCTGAAATCAGCAGAGGTAGAAGTCAAAAAGGACCATCAAGTGTTGATGGTGAATAAAACCACCAAGTTCAAGAAAGGCAAGGGTAAGAAGAACTTCAAGAAGGACGGCAAGGGAGTTGCCGCGCCTGGTAAGCACGCTGCCGGGAAGAAGCCAAAGAATGGACCCAAGCCCGAGACTGAGTGTTTTTATTGCAAGGGAAGTGGTCACTGGAAGCGGAACTGCCCCAAATACTTAGCGGACAAGAAGGCCGGCAAAACGAAAGGTATATGTGATATACACGTAATTGATGTGTACCTTACCAGTACTCGTAGTAGCTCCTGGGTATTTGATACTAGTGCGGTTGCTCACATTTGTAACTCAAAGCAGGAGCTATGGAATAAACGGAGACTGGCGAAGAACGAGGTGACGATGCGCGTCGGGAATGGTTCCAAGGTCGATGTGATCGCCGTGGGCACGCTACCTCTACATTTACCCACGGGATTAGTTTTAAACCTCAATAATTGTTATTTAGTACCAGCTTTGAGCATGAACATTGTATCAGGATCTCGTTTAATACGAGATGGCTACTCATTTAAATCCGAGAATAATGGTTGTTCTATTTATATGAGAGACATGTTTTATGGTCATGCTCCTATGGTGAATGGTTTATTCTTAATGAATCTCGAGCGTAATGCTACACATATTCATAGTGTGAGTACCAAAAGATGTAAGGTTGATAATGATGGTCCCACATACTTGTGGCACTGCCGCCTTGGTCACATAGGTGTCAAACGCATGAAGAAGCTCCATGCAGATGGACTTTTAGAGTCTCTTGATTACGAATCATTTGACACGTGCGAACCATGCCTCATGGGTAAGAAGACCAAGACTCCGTTCTCAGGAACAATGGAGCGAGCAACCAACCTATTGGAAATCATACATACTGATGTGTGCGGTCCAATGAGTGTTGAGGCTCGTGCTGGCTATCGTTATGTTCTCGCCCTCACTGATGACTTGAGTAGATATGGGTATATCTACTTAATAAAACACAAGTCTGAAACCTTTGAAAAGTTCAAGGAATTTTAGAGTGAGGTTGAGAATCAACGTGACAGAAAAATCAAGTTTTTGTGATCAGATCGTGGAGGAGAATACTTGAGTCACGAATTTGGTACACACTTAAGAAAATGTGGAATAGTTTCACAACTCACGCCGCCTGGAACACCTCAGCGTAATGGTGTGTCCGAATGTCATAATCGCACTCTATTAGATATGGTGCGATCTATGATGTCTCTTACCGATTTACCGCTATCTTTTTGGGGCTATGCTTTAGAGACTACCGCATTCACTTTAAATAGGGCTCCGTCGAAATCCGTTGAGACGACACCGTATGAATTATGGTTTGGGAAGAAGCCTAAGCTGTCATTTCTAAAAGTTTGGGGATGCGATGCTTATGTCAAGAAACTTCAACCTGAAAAGCTCGAACCCAAGTCGGAAAAATGCGTCTTCATAGGATACCCTAAAGAAACTATTGGGTATACCTTCTACCTCATATCCGAAGGCAAGATCTTTGTTGCCAAGAATGGATCCTTTCTAGAGAAGGAGTTTCTCTCGAAAGAAGTAAGTGGGAGGAAAGTAGAACTTGATGAAGTATTGCCTCTTGAACCGGAAAGTGGCGCAACTCAGGAAAATGTTCCTGTGGTGCCTGCACCAATTAGAGAGGAAGTTAATGATGATGATCAAGATACTTCTGATCAAGCTCCTACTGAACTTCGAAGGTCCACAAGGACACGTTCCGCACCAGAGTGGTACGGCAACCCTGTCTTGGAAATCATGTTGTTAGACAACGGTGAACCTTCGAACTATGAAGAAGCGATGGCGGGCCCGGATTCCGACAAATGGCTGGAAGCCATGAAATCCGAGATAGGATCCATGTATGAAAACAAAGTATGGACTTTGACTGACTTGCCCGATGATCGGCGAGCCATAGAAAATAAATGGATCTTTAAGAAGAAGACAGACGTGGATGGTAATGTGACCATCTATAAAGCTAGGCTTGTCGCTAAGGGTTATCGACAAGTTCAAGGGGTTGACTACGATGAGACATTCTCTCCCGTAGCAAAGCTGAAGTCCGTCCGAATCATGTTAGCAATTGCCGCATACTATGATTATGAGATATGGCAAATGGACGTCAAAACGGCATTCCTTAATGGTTATCTTAAGGAAGAACTGTATATTATGCAGCCGGAAGGTTTTGTCGATCCTAAGAATGCTGACAAGGTGTGCAAGCTCCAACGCTCGATTTATGGGCTGGTGCAAGCATCTCGGAGTTGGAACATTCGCTTTTATGTGATGATCAAAGCGTTTGGGTTTAAGCAGACTTATGGAGAAGCCCGCGTTTACAAGAAAGTGAGTGGGAGCTCTGTAGCATTTCTCATATTATATGTAGATGACATACTTTTGATGGGAAATGATATAGAGCTTTTGGACAGCATTAAGGCCTACTTGAATAAGAGTTTTTCAATGAAGGACCTTGGAGAAGCTGCTTATATATTAGGCATCAAGATCTATAGAGATAGATCAAGACGCCTCATAGGTCCTTCACAAAGCACATACCTTGATAAGATATTGAAGAAGTTCAATATGGATCAGTCTAAGAAGGGGTTCTTGCCTGTGTTGCAAGGTGTGAAATTGAGCTCAGCTCAATGTCCGACCACGGCAGAAGATATAGAAGAGATGAGTGTCATCCCCTATGCCTCAGCCATAGGTTCTATTATGTATGCCATGCTGTGTACCAGACCTGATGTAAACCTTGTCGTAAGTTTGGTAGGAAGGTACCAAAGTAATCCCGGCAAGGAACACTGGACAGCGGTCAAGAATATCCTGAAGTACCTGAAAAGGACTAAGGAAATGTTTCTCGTTTATGGAGGTGACGAAGAGCTCGTCGTAAAGGGTTACGTCGACGCTAGCTTCGACACAGATCTGGATGACTCTAAGTCACAAACCGGATACGTGTATATTTTGAATGGTGGGGCAGTAAGCTGGTGCAGTTGCAAGCAGAGCGTCGTGGCGGGATCTACATGTGAAGCGGAGTACATGGCAGCCTCGGAGGCAGCGCATGAAGCAATTTGGGTGAAGGAGTTCATCACCGACCTAGGAGTCATACCCAATGCGTCGGGGCCAATCAAACTCTTCTGTGACAACACTGGAGCTATTGCACTTGCCAAGGAGCCCAGGTTTCACAAGAAGACCAGGCACATCAAGCGTCGCTTCAACTCCATTCGTGAAAATGTTCAAGATGGAGACATAGATATTTGTAAAGTGCATACGGACCTGAATGTAGCAGATCCATTGACTAAACCTCTCCCTAGAGCAAAACATGATCAACACCAGCATTCCATGGGTGTTCGATTCATCACAATGTAACTAGATTATTGACTCTAGTGCAAGTGGGAGACTGTTGGAAATATGCCCTAGAGGCAATAATAAAAGGATTATTATTATATTTCCTTGTTCATGATAATTGTGTTTTATTCATGCTATAATTGTGTTATCCGGAAATCGTAATACATGTGTGAATACACAGACACCAACATGTCCCTAGTAAGCCTCTAGTTGACTAGCTCGTTGATCAACAGATAGTCATGGTTTCCTGACTATGGACATGGGATGTCATTGATAACGGGATCACATCATTAGGAGAATGATGTGATGGACAAGACCCAATCCTAAACATAGCACAAGATTGTATAGTTCGTTTGCTAGAGTTTTTCCAATGTCAAATATCTTTTCCTTAGACCATGAGATCGTGTAACTCCCGGATACCGTAGGAGTGCTCTGGGTATACCAAACGTCACAATGTAACTGGGTGACTATAAAGGTATACTACGGGTATCTCCGTAAGTGTCTGTTGGGTTGACACGGATCAAGACTGGGATTTGTCACTCCGTATGATGGAGAGGTATCTCTGGGCCCACTCGGGAATGCATCATCATAATGAGCTCAAAGTGACCAAGTGTCTGGTCACGGGATCATGCATTACGGTAAGAGTAAAGTGACTTGCTGGTAACGAGATTGAACGAGGTATTGGGATACCGACGATCGAATCTCGGGCAAGTAACGTACCGATTGACAAAGGGAATTGCATATGGGGTTGCTTGAATCCTTGACATCGTGGTTCATCCATTGAGATCATCGAGGAGCATGTGGGAGCCAACATGGGTATCCAGATCCCGCTGTTGGTTATTGACCAGAGAGCCATCTCGGTCATGTCTACATGTCTCCCGAACCCGTAGGGTCTACACACTTAAGGTTCAGTGACGCTAGGGTTGTCGAGATATGAATATGCAGTAACCTGAAAGTTGTTCGGAGTCCCGGATAAGATCCTGGATGTCACGAGGAGTTCCGGAATGGTCCGAAGGTGAAGAATTATATATAGGAAGTGCAGTTTCGGCCATCGGGAGAGTTTCTCACCGGTATTGTACCGGGACCATCGGAAGGGTCCCGGGGGTCCACCGGGTGGGGCCACCCATCCCGGAGGGCCCCATGGGCTGAAGTGGGGAGGGGGAACCAGCCCATAGTGGGCTGGTTTGCCCCCCTGGGCCCACCCCCTGCGCCTAGGGTTGGAAACCCTAGGGTGGGGGGCACCCCACTTGCCTTGGGGGCCACTCCACCCTTGGCCGCCGCCCCCCCTAGGAGATCCCATCTCCTAGGGCTGGCGCCCCCCCTAGGGGAGCCCATATAAAAGGAGGGAGGGAGGGGGCAGCAACACCTTGAGTCTTGGCGCCTCCCTCTCCCCTGCTACACCTCTCTCTCTCGCAGTATACGGGGAAGCCCTGCTACTGTGACGCCCTGCATCCACCACCACGCTGTCATGCTGCTGGATCTTCATCAACCTCTCCTCCCCCCTTGCTGGATCAAGAAGGAGGAGACGTCACGCTGACCGTACGTGTGTTGAACATGGAGGTGCCGTCCGTTCGGCGCTAGGATCTCCGGTGATTTGGATCACGTCGAGTACGTCTTCCTCATCCCCGTTCTTTGAACGCTTCTGCGTGTGATCTACCAAAGGTATGTAGATGCAATCCAATCACTCGTTGCTAGATGAACCTCATAGATGGATCTTGGTGAAACCGTAGGAAAATTTTTTGTTTTTCTGAACGTCCTACATCATTTCTACTACGCCTGATTCCATTATCTGGCCCGAACTTCATCATCAAACTGTACTTACGTTGTGTGCGGCTTTCCTGCATCGCCCCCATTTCGCTATGATCAAACTTTCAATGTCAAGCGAAGTGGTGCATGAACAGTCGGAGTCGGAGCGCCATGGTGGAAGATGCCAAGTCTTGGCTCGAGGGCTCTTTGGAGAATGAAGGGGTCATCGGGGGGTTTTACTCACGAGCCCGCGACCTGAGTGGTACATCCGCGAGTTCCGGTCCGGACCACGGGCTCATGTCCTGGAAAGAGACGGCCTATCGTGCAGCCAAGGAGAGTGACTGGACTGCAAACATGCATCCAAACTCTGGTGGACAAGCAACTCAAGCTTGTCAACGTAGTCCAGGTTATGCTCATCCGCCGGATCCTCCCATGTCAACAACGGGCCTTCAATCTGTGGGAGTTCAACTCGGTGCAGCAACAAATTCTGAGCAGGCTCTTCGACACGACGTACGAAGATGCCTGGAAGGTGCTTTTCAAGGGCACCGAGGCTCCTGCATCCGCTACCGAGGATCGCGGATTCAGCGCGCAGCGTCACGCTAGCGCGGTAAGTTGTTTGTACCTTTTACAGGGTATTAGTTTTTCATAGTTTAACTGTTGGAAATATGCCCTGGAGGAAATAATAAATTGGTTATTATTATATTTCCTTGTTCATTATAATCATTTATTATCCATGCTATAATTGTATTGATAGGAAACTCAGATACATGTGTGGATACATAGACAACACCATGTCCCTAGTAAGCCTCTAGTTGACTAGCTCATTGATCAATAGATGGTTACGGTTTCCTGACCATGGACATTGGATATCGTTGATAACGGGATCACATCATTAGGAGAATGATGTGATGGACAAGACCCAATCCTAAGCCTAGCCGAAAGATCGTGTAGTTCGTATGCTAAAGCTTTTCTAATGTCAAGTATCATTTCCTTAGACCATGAGATTGTGCAACTCCCGGATACCGTAGGAGTGCTTTGGGTGTGCCAAACGTCACAACATAACTGGGTGGCTATAAAGGTACACTACAGGTATCTCCGAAAGTGTCTGTTGGGTTGGCACGAATCGAGACTGGGATTTGTCACTCCGTGTAAACGGAGAGGTATCTCTGGACCCGCTCGGTAGGACATCATCATAATGTGCAGAATGTGACCAAGGAGTTAATCACGAGATGATGTGTTACGGAACGAGTAAAGAGACTTGCCAGTAACGAGACTGAACAAGGTATCGGATACCGACGATCGAATCTCAGGCAAGTACAATACCGCTAGACAAAGGGAATTGTATACGGGATTGATTGAATCCTCGACATTGTGGTTCATCCGATGAGATCATCATGGAACATGTGGGATCCAACATGGGTATCCAGATCCCACTGTTGGTTATTGGCCGAAGAGGTGTCTCGGTCATGTCTGCATGGTTCCCGAACCCGTAGGGTCTACACACTTAAGGTTCGGTGACGCTAGAGTTGTTATGGGAAATAGTATGTGGTTACCGAAGGTAGTTCGGAGTCCCGAATGAGAGATCCCGGACATCACGAGGAGTTCCGGAATGGTCCGGCGATGAAGACCGATATATTGGATGAAGGGTATTGGAGTCCGGAATTGTTCCGGGGGTAACAGGTGATGACCAGCGTGTCCGAAAGGGGTTTCGGAGGCCTCGACAAGCATTGGGGGGCCTTATGGGCCAAGGGGGGAGGGCACATCAGCCCACTAAGGCGCTGAGCGCCCCTCCCACCCCATCTCACGTAACCAGGAGAGGTGGGGGCGCCACCCCTAGGGCAGCCGCCCCTCCCGGCTTGGGGGGCAAGTTTCCTAGGGGGTGGGGGCGCCCAAACCAATCTAGGGTTTCCCCTGTGGCCGCCGCCCCTCCCCTAGGAAACCCTAGGGCGCCTCCCCCTCCTCCCTTCCCCTATATATAGTGAGGGAGAGAGAGGGCAGCCGCACCCTTCCCCTGGCGCATCCCTCTTCCTCCTCCAACACCTCATCCTCCTCCGTAGTGCTTGGCGAAGCCCTGCCGGAGAACCACGAGCTCAATCACCACCACGCCGCTGTGCTGTCGGAGTTTTCCCTCAACTTCTCCTCTCACCTTGCTGGATCAAGAAGGAGGAGATGTCTCCCAACCGTACGTGTGTTGAACGTGGAGGTGCCGTCCGTTCGACGCTAGGATCATCGGTGATTTGGATCACGACGAGTACGACTCCATCAACCCTGTTCACTTGAACGCTTCCGCTTAGAGATCTACAAGGGTATGTAGAGGCACTCTCCTTCCCCTCATTGCTAGATTACTCCATAGATTGATCTTGGTGATGCGTAGAAAATTTTGAATTTCTGCTACGATCCCCAACAGTGGCATCATGAGCTAGGTCTATGCGTAGTTTCTATGCACGAGTAGAACACAAAGCAGTTGTGGGCGTCGATATTGTCAATTTACTTGTCGTTACTAGTCTTATCTTGATTCGGCGGCATCGTGGGATGAAGCGGCCCGGACCGACCTTACACGTACTCTTACGTGAGACTGGTTCCACCGACTGACATGCAGTAGTTGCATAAGGTGACTAGCGGGTGTCTGTCTCTCCCACTTTAGTCGGATCGGATTCGATGAAAAGGGTCCTTAAGAAGGGTAAATAGAAATTGGCATATCATGTTGTGGTTTTGGCGTAGGTAAGAAACGTTCTTGCTAGAAATCTATAGCAGTCACGTAAAAACTTGCAACAACAATTAGAGGACGTCTAACTTGTTTTTGCAGCATATGCCGTGTGATGTGATATGGCCAAAAGGATGTGATGAATGATATATGTGATGTATGAGATTGATCATGTTCTTGTAATAGGAATCACGACTTGCATGTCGATGAGTATGACAACCGGCAGGAGCCATAGGAGTTGTCTTAATTTATTTATGACCTGCGTGTCAACATAAACGTCATGTAATTACTTTACTTTATTGCTAAAGCGTTAGCCATAGTAGTAGAAGTAATAGATGACGAGACAACTTCAAGAAGACACGATGATGGAGATCATGATGATGGAGATCATGGTGTCATGCCGGTGACAACGATGATCATGGAGCCCCGAAGATGGAGATCAAAAGGAGCAAAATGATATTGGCCATATCATGTCACTATTTGATTGCATGTGATGTTTATCATGTTTTACATCTTATTTGCTTAGAACGACGGTAGCTTAAATAAGATGATCCCTCACTAAAATTTCAAGAAAAGTGTTCCCCCTAACTGTGCACCGTTGCGAAGGTTCGTCGTTTCGAAGCACCACGTGATGATCGGGTGTGATAGATTCTAACGTTCGAATACAACGGGTGTTGACGAGCCTAGCATGTACAGACATGGCCTCGGGACACATGCGAAACACTTAGGTTGACTTGACGAGCCTAGCATGTACAGACATGGCCTCGGAACACGGAAGACCGAAAGGTCGAACATGAGTCGTATAGAAGATACGATCAACATGAGATGTTCACCGTTGATGACTAGTCCGTCTCACGTGATGATCGGACACGGCCTAGTCGATTCGGATCATGTTTCACTTAGATGACTAGAGGGATGTCTATCTGAGTGGGAGTTCATTAAATAATTTGATTAGATGAACTCAATTATCATGAACATAGTCTAAATTGTCTTCGCAAATATGTTGTAGATAAATAGCTCACGTTGTAGCTCCCTATTTCAATACGTTCCTAGAGAAAGATTAAGTTGAAAGATATTGTAAGCAATGATGCGGACTAGGTCCGTAGTCCGAGGAGTATCCTCACTGCTACACAGAAGGCTTACGTCTTTGATGCACCGCTCGATGTGCAAACCCCTACAACGTCGTTTGTGGATGTTGTGAACACCTGACAGACACATCCTGATGACTACTTGATAGTTTAGTGCACCATACTTTACGGCTTAGAATCGGGATTCCAATGACGTTTTGAACGCCATAGAACATATGAGATGTTCCAAGAGCTGAAATTGGGATTTCAGGCTCATGCCCATGTTGAGAGGTGGGAGACCTCTGACAAGTTCTTTTGCCAACAAGATGGAGGAGAATAGCTCAGCTAGTGAGCATGTGCTCAGAATGTCTGGGTGCTAAAATCACTTGAATCAAGTGGGAGTTAAAACTTCCAGATAAGGTAGTGATTGATAGAGTTCTCTAGCCACTATCACTAAGCCTCTAGATCTTCGGGATGAACTATGACATGCAAGGGATGGAGTTGATCCCGGAGTTGTTCGCGGTGCTTAAGACCGCAAAAGGTAGAAATCAAGAAAGGAGCATCAAGTGTTGATGGTTTAACAAGACCAGTGGTTTCAAGAAGGGCAAGGGCTAGAACGGAAACTTCATGGATGGAAAACCAGTTGCCGCTCCAGTGAAAGAACCCAAGGTTGAACCCAAACCCGAGACTAAGTGCTTCTACTGTAAGGGGAACGGTCACTGGTAGCGGAACTACCCCAAATACATGGTAGATAAGAAGGCTAGCAACTTCAACAAAGTATATACGTGTTATTAATGTGTACCTCACTAGTACTCCTGGTAGCACCTGGGTATTGGATACCGGTTCAGTTACTATTATTGGTGACTTGAAGCAAAAGCTACGGACTAAACAGAGACTGGCTAAGGGCAAGGTGACGATGTGTGTTGGAAGTGTTTCCAAAGTTGATGAGATCACCATCGCACGCTCCATCTGCCTTCGAGATTAGTATTGAACCTAGATAAATGTTATCAGGTGTCTACGTTGAGCATGAATATGATTAGATCATGTTCATTGCAATACGGTCATTCATTTAAGCTAGAGAATAATGGTTATTCTGTT
Source organism: Triticum aestivum (assembly GCF_018294505.1). Taxonomy (NCBI): domain Eukaryota; kingdom Viridiplantae; phylum Streptophyta; class Magnoliopsida; order Poales; family Poaceae; genus Triticum; species Triticum aestivum. Next base: position 71,246,571 of record NC_057794.1, on the reverse strand, counting down.
TACATGAATGATACCTTTCATGGTCATGCACCCTATGAGAATGGTTCATTGAATCTCGGTCGTGGTAATACACATGTTCACGCTAAAAGATGTAGAGTTAATAACGATAGTACCACTTTCTTGTGGCACTGCCGCTTAGGTCATATTGGCATAAGATGCATGAAGAAACTCCATGTCGATGGATGTTTGGAGTCACTTGATTTTAATCGCTTGACACATGCGAGCCATGCCTCATGGGCAGGATGACTAAGACCCCGTTTTCAGTTACAATGAAATGGGCAAGTGACTTGTTGGAAATCATGCTGATGCGTGTGATCCAATGAGAATTGAAGCGTGCGGTGGATATCGCTATTTTCTCATCTTCACTGACGATTTGAGTAGATATAGGTATATCTACTTAATGAAGCACAAGTCTGAAACGTTTGAAAAGTTCAAGCGATTTTAGAGTGAAGTTAAGAATCATCATAACAATAAGATCATGTTCCTACGATCTGATCAAAAAGGGGGATTTTTGAGTTATGAGTTTGGCAATCACTTAAGACATTGTGGAATTGTTTCGCAGTTGAAGCCACCTGGAACACCACAACGTAATGTGTGTCCAAGCGTCATAATCGAACCTTATGAGATATGGTGCGATGTATGATGTCTCTTACCAATCTACCATTTTCATTTTGAGGTTATGCGTTAGAGACAGCTGCATTCACTTTAAATAGGACACCATCTAAGTCCGTTGAGACGACATCGTATGAACATTGGTTTCGCAAGAAACCAAAGTTGTTGTTTCTTAATGTTTGGAGAAGCTCGAACCCAAAGCGGACAAACACATCTTCATAGGATACCCAAGGGTGACAGTTGGGTATACTTTCTATCTCAGATCCGAGGGCAAATTGTTTGTCGCTAAGAACGGGTCCTTTCTCGAGAAGGAGTTTCTCTCGAAAGAATTGAGTGGGAGGAAGATAGAACATGATGAGGTTGTCGAACCTTTACTTCAACCAGAGAGTGATGCGACAGAGAAAGATGTTTTTTGTGGCGCCTACGTCTGTTGAAGAGGAAGTTAATGATAGTGATCATGAAGCTTCGGATCAAGTTGCTATCGAACCTCATAGGTCGACAAGGATATGTACTACTCCTAAGTGGTACGGCAATCCTGTCTTAAATATCATGTTGTTAGACAACAATGAACCTACGAGCTATAGAGAAGCGATGGTGGGCCCGTATTCCGACAAATGGTTAGAAACCATGAAATCCGAGATAGGATCCATGTATCAGAACAAAGTATGGACTTTGGTGGACTTGCCCGATGATCGGCAAGCCATTGAGATAAATGGATCTTTAAGAAGAAGACGGACGTGGGCGGTAATGTTACCGTCTATGAAGCTCGACTTGTGGGAAAGAGTCTTTTCACAAGTTCAAGGAGTTGACTAGATTGAGAATTTCTCACCCGTAGCGATGCTTAAGTCCGTCGGAATCATGTTAGCATTAGCTGTATTTTTCGATTATGAAATCTTGCAGATGGATGTCAAAACAAGTTTTCTTACCAAGTTTTCGTAAGAAAAGTTGTATGTGATACAATAAAAGGTTTTGTCGATCCTAAGGATGCTAAAAGGTATGCTGGCTCCAGCAATCCTTCTATGGACTAGAGCAAGCATCTCGGAATTGGGATATATGTTTTGATGGAGTGATCAAAGCTTTTAGGTTTTATACAATGTTTGCTAGAAACTTGTATTTACAAGAAAGTGAGTGGGAGCACTACAACATTTCTGATAAGTATATGTGAATGGCATATTGTAGATCCGAAATAATGTAGAATTTCTGGAAAGCATAAATGGTTGTTTGAAGAGTGTTTTTCAAAGGAAGACCTGGATAAAGATGCTTACATATTGGGCATCAAGATCTATAGAGATAGATCAAGACGCCTGATGATACTTTCAAAGAACGCACACCTTGACATGTTTTTGAAGGAGTTCAAAATAGATCAGTCAAAGAAGGGGTTCTTACCTGAGTTGTAAGGTGTGAAGTTGAGTAAGACTCAAAGCTTGACCACGACAGAAGAAAGAGGAAGGACGAAGGTCATCCCCTATGCTCTTGTCATAGGCTCTATACGGTAGGCCATGCTGAGTACCGCACCTGATGTGTGCCTTGCCACATGTCTGGCAAGAGGGTACAAAGGTGATCTAGGACTGGATCACCATATAGCGGTCAAAATTATCCTTAGAAGAATAAGGAAATGTTTCTGGGTTATGGAGGTGATAAAGAGTTCGACGTAAAGAGTTACGTCGATGCAAGCTTAACACCTATCCGGATAGCTGTAAGTAGAGATACTGGATACGTATAATGGAGCAACAATCTGGAATAGCTCCAAGTGGAACGTGGTAGCAGCATCTATGATATGACATAAAGTTTTGCGAAATACATAGGGATCTGAATATGGCAGGACCCGTTGACTACAACCTCTCTCACAAGCATAACATGATCAAACCCAGAACTCTTTGAGTGTTTATCACATAGTGATGTGAACTAGAACATTGAGTCTAGTAGACTCTTGGATGTTGGTCACATGGCGATGTGACCTGTGAGTGTTAATCACATGGCAATGTGACCTAGATTATTGACTCTAGTGCAAGTGGGAGACTGTTGGAAATATGCCCTAGAGGCAATAATAAATTGGTTATTATTATATTTCCTTATTCATGATAATCGTTTATTATCCATGCTATAATTGTATTGATAGGAAACTCAGATACATGTTTGGATACATAGACAACACCATGTCCCTAGTAAGCCTCTAGTTGACTAGCTCGTTGATCAATAGATGGTTACGGTTTCCTAACCATGGACATTGGATGTCGTTGATAATGGGATCACATCATTAGGAGAATGATGTGATGGACAAGACCCAATCCTAAGCCTAGCACAAAGATCGTGTAGTTCGTATGCTAAAGCTTTTCTAATGTCAAGTATCATTTCCTTAGACCATGAGATTGTGCAACTCCCGGATACCGTATGAGTGCTTTGGGTGTGACTGGGTGGCTATAAAGGTACACTACAGGTATCTCCGAAAGTGTCTGTTGGGTTGGCACGAATCGAGATTGGGATTTGTCACTCCGTGTAAATGGAGAGGTATCTCTGGGCCCACTCGGTAGGACATCATCATAATGTGCACAATGTGACCAATGAGTTGATCACGGGATGATGTGTTATAGAACGAGTAAAGAGACTTGCCTGTAACGAGATTGAACAAGGTATCGGATACCGACAATCGAATCTCGGGCAAGTACAATATCGCTGGACAAAGGGAATTGTGTACGGGATTGATTGAATCCTCGACATCATGGTTCATCCGATGAGATCATCGTGGAACATGTGGGAGCCAACATGGGTATCCAGATCCCGCTGTTGGTTATTGGCCGGAAAGGTGTCTCAGTCATGTCTGCATGGTTCCCGAACCCGTAGGGTCTACACACTTAAGGATCGATGATGCTAGAGTTGTTATGGGAAATAGTATGTGGTTACCGAAGGTAGTTCAGAGTCCCGGATGAGATCCTGGACGTCAAGAGGAGTTCCGGAATGGTCCGGCGGTGAAGATCGATATATTGGACGAAGGGTATTGGAGTCCGGAATTGTTCCGGGGGTAACAGGTGATGACCAGCGTGTCCGAAAGGGGTTTCGGAGGCCCCGACAAGCATTGGGGGGCCTTATGAGCCAAGGGGAGAGGGCACATCAGCCCACTAAGGGGCTGAGCGCCCCTCCCACCCCATCTCACGTAACCAGGAGAGGTGGGGGCACCACCCCTAGGGCAGCCGCCCCTCCCGGCTTGGAGGGGCAAGTTTCCTAGGGGGTGGGAGCGCCCAAACCCATCTAGGGTTTCCCCTGTGGCCGCCGCTCCTCCCCTAGGGAACCCTAGGGCGCCTTCCCCTCCTCCCTTCCCCCTATATATAGTGAGGGAGAGAGAGGGCAGCCGCACCCTTCCCCTGGCGCAGCCCTCTTCCTCCTCCAACACCTCATCCTCCTCCGTAGTGCTTGGCGAAGCCCTGCCAGAGAACCACGAGCTCCATCACCACCACGCCGTCGTGCTGTCGGAGTTTTCCCTCAACTTCTCCTCTCACCTTGATGCATCAAGAAGGAGGATACGTCTCCCAACCATACGTGTGTTGAACGCGGAGGTGCCGTCCGTTCGGCGCTAGGATCATCGGTGATTTGGATCACGACGAGTACGACTCCATCAACCCCGTTCACTTGAACGCTTCCGCTTAGCGATCTACAAGGGTATGTAGATGCACTCTCCTTCCCCTCATTGCTAGATTACTCCACAGATTGATCTTGGTGATGCGTAGAAAATTTTGAATTTCTGCTTCGATCCCCAACATTAACTCTATGCGGGATCTAAGCTGCCTTACCTTTGACAGGTTTGGCAGGCGAAGTCCGGACAGATCGACTGTCCAGCTCCTTTGCCCGAGGACCCAGCCGATGCCCGCTTGGCGAAGCTGCTGGTTCTGGCACCCTATGTGGTGCCGGAGAAGAGGCCCACGAAGAAGGCCACGGGGACTCGAAAAAGTGCCCGGCGCCATGAGGCGTCGGGTTGATCATCCGACGGCTCCAAGGCGCATTCCTCTCATGAAGACGAGGAGGAGGAAGAAGAGACCTCTCCCCCTCCAGCGGGGGGGAGAGAAGAAAAGGAAAGCCGCCCTCGCTGGGGTGGACGAAGGGTCCAAGAAGGGGAAAACCCTTCCTCCGGACTACTCCACCGACACCGACGACGGCGGAGAGGAGTGGCCGCTCAGGGCCAAGCCCCTGGTGAAATCATAAGTATCCGGATAGCAGAGTAATTCATAGTATTCCTTTATTGCACAACTTTCCCTTATGTCGAATATGATTATGCAGCCCACCCAAAGACCGGCTCGATGCGTCGTCGAGCGGTTCACTGGACTCATCGGATGTGAATTCGCTTCCGACGGCCACCTCCCCCCGCCCTACGGATGACGCCGAAGTATTGTCCCAACAGGTTCCAAGCCAGGAGGAGGTGGTCCTGGAGGCGCCGCAAGGCGACTTCCCGGACTCCAGGAGTAAAGGGGATAAAACCCCCCAGGGCTCCAAGTCCGGACCTAGGCCGGACACCCTTCCGAAACCTCCAAAGGTTCTGAGTCCGGCGGGCGACCTCCTTCCAAGAGGAGCAAGCCCGCCGTGCTGGAGACCCCCGTCCAACCGGAGGCGCCGGACAATCTGTTGGAGGTGCTCAAAGGCGCCTCCATCGACGAGGAGCACCGCACCATTATGAGTGCGGTGGTCCAGAAGGTTCAGTCGGCCAAGAGTGGACTGACTGAAGCTTGTGCTAGCCTTTTAACAGGCTTTGAGGTAAGTAAAGAATGTGTAAATAATATTACCGCATAGACAGTAGCTCCCGATGCTCCGTTTGGCATTCGGGAAGAAAAGCCGAATAGAGGATCAAATAAAATTCGCAGGAGTCTAACAAAGAGGAGTCAATATGCGAATGCAGGCTTCTCTTCTGGCGTCTGCCGCCCTGACTGCAGAAGTGGACACGCTAAAGCAAAACCTCGAGCAGTCCGAGCAAGAGCTCGGGCGTGCGAAGAAGCAGCTTGAGGACAAGGAAGGTAAGAAATACCTCGTTTAAATATAAATAAAAAAGGTGCAATTACAAAAAATGACAGGATTATCGTGGCTATTGTAGGGGCCACGTCTGAGGTGGCGACCCTTAAGCAAGCGCTGGTCGAGGCCGAGAAGAGGGCGGCCACGGAGTGCACCGAACGGGAGAAGTATGAGGCCCAGGTTGGCAAGGTGCGGCAAGAGCTCCAGTCTCTCATGAAAAAACATGAGAGTTTGGAGCTTGACTCAAAGACGCGAGCGTCCGAGCTCGCGATGGCTATTGAAAATGCCAAGTCTGCCAAGGCCGAATCCCAGAAGACCCTCCAGGAGTTGGATGCGGTGAAAAAGATAGCGGCGGGTAAGGCATTCTTTATGCAAAGCAAACACATAAACGTGAGTTACTTGTTACTTACCCGAATCCGGAGCTCTCCAGGAGCATTCGCAGATCTTCCCCGTAGCGTGTCCGATGCCGCCGCATTCTATTGAGCCGAGGAGGGAAGCTCGATAGAGAAGGTGTTCTGGTCTCCGTATGCTGAGGCCGGACACCCCGTGCCCCTGAGCGACCAGCTGAAGCAACTGGTCGAGCTCCACAAGGCAGACGAACAGGCCATGAAAGGAAAATAGTTCGGCTATGGCCTGGAGAGGCTCTGCCTGGGAGCTATTTCGGGCTGGTGCGGCGGCTGGTGGGGGCCTGTCCAAGTCTCGAAGTCATCAAGCGCTCCGTCTGCATTGAAGGTGCCCGTAGGGCCTTTGCCCATGCTAAGGAGCACTGGGGAAAGCTGGATGCTGAGAAGCTTGTGAAGGATGGGCCACCGCCGGGGAAAGAGCATCGCAAGCCCGAGAATTATTATACGGATGTTCTGAAGGGTGCCCGCCTTGTGGCGGATGAATGTTCCAGGGATGTAATTTTTTAGTAAAACTCGCTCGTTTTGTCCTGTGCGCTGAAAACTTGTTCATATGCGCTAAGCAATGGTGTTGGAATTTAAAATATTACCTTCTATGCGACTGTTTATCAATTCTGAGAGATGGAGAGTCGTCGGCTTCTACCCCTATGCCGCTAGTGCTGGGGTGTCCGGGGATAAACCTGAGCGCTCTTTTTCCCATGTTTGGGTCCTTCGAGGGAGGCGCTCAGCACAACGAACAAGGCAATCGGACTATAATGCGTGAACACTCTCATTTAGCCATAGAATTCTATAATTTTAAATTTTGGCGAAGCCCCTGGTATTTGGAAGACCGAGTTCGGGGCGCTATCCACACCTTGGCCGGACAGAGCCGACTCCTCGCTCTAAGCGGCATAAGTCTTTAGGGACTCGAAAAACCTCTCGAACAGCAACCAACTCTCGCTTCATCATGACAGTCAGTTTTAGCTTTCTCTACTGAGGTGCTCGACCCAGCTCAACCGGGGCACAATCGCAGTAGTTCTCCAAGTGCTACCTTAGCCGACATAGCGGAATGTAAGGCACCAAAACATAGGAGCCAGGCAAACCGAACTATTGACCCAAGACATGATTCGGAGCCGATGCATATAATGCTATAAGTTCGGCGTGCCGCACTTATTAAAGTGTTCGGACTTCCCACACCATATTGAGGGGTACTAAAGCCCCTGGCGTATTTTGGCCGTACCAAAGTGTACGGGTGCAACATGTCGTTAAGGAACATATATTTATAAAAAAAGAGTAATGCAAAAATAGACAAAAGCTATGCATTGTTTATTAAAAAGGGCTGTGATCAAAGAAGAACGATACAAATAATGCGATAAGCAAAAGGTTGGACTATTTAACATGTCCGTTCCAAGGGCAGGCTATGGAATGGTATGTCAAACAGGTATACTGCTCATGATAGAGACCACCTGGGAGTTCCGTAATGTGGCATGGCTTGTCTGCTTCCCTGGTTCTTGCATCGTTTGTGCGGCAATTGAACTGCCGAATAGGCCTTCCAAAGAGTGGAGTCCTAAAAGTAAGAGAAAATTAAAAAATCGGCAGCCCCTGGTGCGGTTTAAGCCGTGTTTTGGGCATGCCGTGATGGTGCCTCTCCCCCTGTACCCATGGTATTTCTAGAGCGTAGTTATGTACGCGAAGCACTGGTGTCGCATTTTTGCGAGGGCTGGGGTTGGGGCCGCATTGCTACGCCTGCTCGGAACGTGCCAGGCGGTCTTGTTGTAGGTTACTCCGGGCGCACTTGACGGTGTCCGAACGTTTAATGGCTGGACTGGAGAACTGCCGGGAGAGGCTGCTTTGTACTTCTGATGCAAGGGCCGCCCTGTGCTCCTCCATTCGGAGAGAGCGTTTGGTGTTTCCATTGACCGTAATTACTCCTCTAGGGCCTGGCATGTTGAGCTTAAGGTATGCGTAGTGCGGTACCGCATTGAACTTGGCGAATGCGGTTCGCCCGAGCAGTGTGTGATAGCCACAGCGGAATGGGACTATGTCGAAGATTAACTCCTCGCTTCGGAAATTATCCAGAGATCCGAAGACCACTTCAAGTGTGACTGAGCCTGTACAGTTGGCCTCTACTCCTGGTATTACGCCTTTAAAGGTCGTTTTGGTGGGCTTAATCCTCGAGGGATCTATGCCCATTTTCCGCACTGTATCCTGGTAAAGCAGGTTCAGGCTGCTGCCGCCGTCCATAAGGACTCTAGTGAGATGAAATCCATCAATAATTGGGTCTAGAACCAATGCGGCGAATCCGCCATGATGGGTGCTAGTGGGATGGTCCCTTCGATCAAAGGTGATGGGGCAGGAGGACCATGGGTTGAACTTTGGGGCGACTGGCTCTACCACGTATACGTCCCTTAACGCGCGCTTCCGCTCCCTCTTGGAGATGTGGGTTGCATATATCATGTTCACCGTCTGCACTTGTGGGGGAAAACCCTTCTGTCCATTGTTTTTCGGCGTCCGAGGCTCTTCGTTGTCATCGCTATGCAGCCCCTTGTCGGTATTTTCGGCATTTAACTTGCCTGCCTGCTTGAACACCCAACAATCCCTATTGGTGTGATTGGCCGGCTTTTCGGGGGTGCCATGTATCTGGCACAAGCGGTAGAGTATTCAGTCCAAACTGGACGGGCCCTAGGATTTATTTTGAATGTCTTTTACTGCTGACCGGATTTATAGCCTCTGAATCCGGCATTAACTGCCGTATCCTCGGCATTGTCGCCGTTAATGCGGCGCTTCTGCTTGTTGCGACGCGACCTGCCACTACTGTCCCTGGTATCCGAATTACCAGGGTTCTTGGTCATATTGTTGCTACGAGCAAGCCAGCTGCCTTCTCCCGTGCAAAAGCGGGTCATGAGTGCCGTGAGTGCTGCCATAGATTTCGGCTTTTCCTGTCCAAGGTGCCGGGCAAGCCACTCGTCACGGATATTATGCTTGAAGGCTGCTAGGGCCTCTGCGTCCGGACAGTCGACTATTTGATTTTCTTTGTTAGGAACCGTGTCCAGAATTGCCTGGCCGATTCCTCTGGCTGCTGAATTACGTGGCTTAGGTCATCGGCGTCTGGTGGTCGCACATAAGTGCCCTGGAAATTGTCGAGGAATGCGGCTTCCAGGTCCTCCCAACAACTGATTGATCCTGCTGGCAAGCTGTTAAGCCAATGCCGAGCTGATCCTTTAAGCTTGAGTGGGAGGTATTTGATGGCGTGGAGATCATCACCGCGGGCCATGTGGATATGAAGGAGATAATCCTCGATCCATACCGCAGGATCTATTGTGCCATCATATGATTCGATATTTACGGGTTTGAAACCCTTGGGGATTTGATGATCCATTACTTCGTCTGTGAAGCATAGTGGGTGTGCGGCGCCTCTGTACTGGGCTATATCACGACGTAGCTCCAATGAGCTTTGTCTACTATGTTCGGCCCTACCGGATTAGTGTCCGGCATGACGGTTACCGTCTCGAGTCGTGGGGCGCCCACGCGATCCGTAGATCGATCTTGTTTGCCTTGCCTTGTCCTCCAACATATCTCGCAGGTCAGGCGCTTTTTCCCGTGCCTTGGTACGGGGTGCGGCTTGAGTGGAGGGCCGAGAGGCCTCTCTGTCGCGGCCACGAGGTGGCCGGTCGGCCATATCAAGTGCTGGTGATGTAGGTTTAAGTGCTTCCTCCTCTAATCGGGGTAGCAACCTGCGCTTTGGGTAGCTCTTGGAGGGGTGTTCGAGTTTATGCTCTTCGGCCGCAAGAACTTCAGTCCATCTGTCGACTAGCAAATCTTGATCAGCTCTAAGTTGTTGCTATTTTTTCTTGAGGCTTCTTGCCGTGGCCATAAGCCTACGTTGAAAACGCTCTTGCTCGACGGGATCCTCTGGCATGATGAATTCGTCGTCGTCGAGGCTTGCCTCGTCTTCGGAGGGAGGCATATAATTATCGTCCTCCTCCTCTCTATCTGCCGCTCTCTCATGAGGGCTGGCTTCTCCATCCTCCTGTGCTGAATCTTGCTGGAGGGGGTTTTCTTCGGCCCTCTCCGGAGTATTATTATCTCCCGTGCTGGAATCACCGTATTTGCTTTGGCGGGATTTTCAGCGGCGCCGCTGAGGCCGGCGCTTAGGCTGTTTCTTGGAGGGGTCATCCTCCACTGTTCCATCACCATCTCCTTCTTTTGGGGTGTCCATCATGTATATGTCATATGACGAGGTGGCTTTCCAAGGCCCAATAGGCGCTGGTTCTTCATCGTCTCCTGCATCGGCGTCCATACCGTCGATGTCTTCGGAGTCGAACTCGAGCATGTCGGTTAAATCGTCGACAGTGGCTACAAAGTGGGTGGTGGGTGGGCTTTAAATTTCTTCATTGTCCGTATCCCAACCTTGCTGACCGTAGTCCGGCCAGGGCTCTCCTGATAGAAAGAGAGACTTTAGTGTCTTCAAAATATCGCCGAAAGGCGAATGCTGAAAGATGTCCATGGCAGTAAACTCCATGATCGGCGCCTAATCGGATTCAATCGGCAGGGGCGCAGAGGGTTCGGAGTCCGGAGAGGAGTCCGGCTCCTTGGAGTCACGAGTCTCGCGGAGTGCGGGGCTGGTGTTCGGCTCGATTGCCGTTGGGATCGCAGCCCCCACTACACCACGACACTACAAAGACGACATGCATCTGTTGGTAGAAGTGAGAATCACCGACACTTTTTTGTGCCAAAGTATACCGACACATAGTGAGTTAGTGTTATATAAGCACATGACACATTATTTGTCGCCAAAGCACCGCCAAAGCGCCGACGTAATTTTTGTCGGCACATAAAGACTCTACTGATTGTTTGTGTGTCGCCGATTCTTAGGGACACAAAAAGTGTCGGGGTTGTTCAGGTGGGTCCATTCAAAATACTTATATGGTGCGGGATGAGAACAGTGGACACTCTAGGTGAAACACCCACTTTCCCCAAATCCAATAATATCATCGTTCCCCAATCTCACCCCTCCCTCTCGCTGCTGCCCACACACAACACAGAGACCTAAACCTAATGCGCCCGCGCCGGCACCCACGACCTTCGTGCCGCCGGCCAAGCCCGCACGCTGGTCCCCTCATGCCACTGCATCTCAAACCCCGGGCGTTCCTCCCTCAGCCAGCATCAGCAGCAGCGCCGTCCGCGACAGAGGAGCATCCTCCGCCCACCACCCGCCGTTGAGGAGCAGCTGCGCCGTCCATTCTGAGGAGCCGCCCGCCGTTCTTCTTCCTCCACCGGCGACACGTGTACCTCCAGATCTCAACAGGCAAGCTGCAAATCTTCCCGATCTGCCTACCCTTGTTCTCTCTCATCTCCATTATTGGCAACAAGGTCAAATTAGGGTTCTGAAATTAGATAATATAGGAGATTAATCGAAGGGGAAAAGGAACATTTGACCACCAGCTAGCATAAGGATTTCATTTTCAGTGGTTTGAGGCAAGATCCGCTCTTCGCTGCCATGGATTTTGATGGACAGCAGGTTCTATTTGAAAGGAGAAGAGAGATAGTGCAGGGAAGAAGTCACTCAGTTTACTAGCCAGTACTGACTTTGATAGTATGACCTTCCCAGGTTTAAGGGGCATGGCATGTTGGCACCATTCACAGCTGGATGGCAGAGCAATGGTGTGCATCTGTTGGTTATTGAGAGATCTAAGGTTGCGACTCTCTAATTATAGCATTATATATGTTTACTTCTCATGCAATGTAGCGTTTGATATTGGAAATGGCAGCTAAGATGTTAATTACAATATGCTATGGATGTAAACTATGTATCTATGTTTTTCTTATACAATGTTAACCTACATATGCAGGGTTCTTATGTTTATGACATCAATGGGAACAAGTATCCAGATTCTCTAGCAGGACTGTGGTGTACAACTTTAGGTACGTAAAGTACAATCTTTGAAGTGTGATTTTTGCGATTATGTACCACAGAATTGTTCATTCTTTGGGATAATACCCTGCATCACCATTTTGTTTTTTGCATTTAAAAGTGATGTATAAAGTCTAATTTGTATCCTTTGAAGTGCATCTCTTGTTGACAATTGATTTGTAACCCCAAATATGAAACATGACTCTCTTAATTGCTGGAAATATTGGTCATATCTATTTCAAGAAAGGTTGTGCACCCAACATTTATAGCTCCCATTCCATGCAATCAGCCCAATATGCTTCCTGTTCCTTTACAGAAATTAACATTTGGTCTATAGTGTGAAAGGGCGGAACTGAACCTATATGCTTCTGCCTGTTATTACATCATTTCTATATGCTTCTTCCTGTTATTACGACAGATTTTAGATATGACAATGTCAGAGACCACAAATAAAGAGATAACCTTGAAATCTTAGCTTCACATTGGATGTTTGGAACATCAATTCAGTACCCTTAGTACTAAACAGAAACCATATTCTCAATAAACTGATATTTATTGTTGAACGTGCCTTTTGCTTTTGAAACGATAATTATTACTTAGCATGTGATATTGCCTAGTAATAAACTGAACCGTATTTTAGTGTTTTCATTTTCCTCAATTACCAAGTTTAGCATCTACCTTTTTATCTAATACACTCCATTATACTCAAATATGTTCTTTACAACCCACATGTGTTGCATTTTTTCTGCTAACAGGAGAGTACCAAATTTGTGACGACTTTCATTTCTTACATTCGTTACTTTCAGCCGCTGAATAAACCAAGGTAAAGAACGACAAGCACGGAAAAGGCTAGCTGTTGGCTGTGGGTTCTGAGCTGACGGACAATGTGGAAGAAGGTGTGATCTTGGCAGTGGCCCATGAAGTACTTTTTTCTTTACATGTTGATCACTACTGCACTGTTCAAGTTCTTAATCAAGGTATTAGCCAATTCTCCGTGTTTTCCTCTCTACTAATTTTGACTTGTTTAACATTCTTTACTTTTCTTTCTCCTAATTAATCATCTAAGTTCCTAATGAAAGTAGCTTTGTGTGTGTGTGTGTGTGATCATGCTTCCTTTACTTCTATCGCTAAGTTTCAATTATCTCAATATTACCACTATCAAAGCCAAGCAATGTTTTCTTGAGAAAATAGTGTAATAAACAGAGATTCTTTGTGTTGCAAATAATTTCGTATACTAAAAGAACAACTCAGCCCAGTTTGTATGCAGTTGGCACATATGTTCGCCAGAAACAGATTTAGGTGAGTGTGCATGTTCTTACTGCTTTAATACTTGCAGTGACTGATCGACTAGATTGTGGGTCACAACCAAGGGAATGCTAACCGTGGTGGTGGTGGTGATTGAAGAGCCCTTAATCAATTCGGCCTTATAGATTGGAGCACCAACATGGGATATTGCACCATCTAGCTCTGTCTATCTGATTCATCTTATTTTCTTGGTCTATCAACTAGAGGAATCTACAAGTATGTGCTGCATGTTTTCTGCTAACAGGAGAGCAACACATTTGTGAAGACTTTCATTTCTTGTTTACTTTCAGCCTGTCATAATTTTTTAACTGAAGACATATTATTGTTAGTTGGATGAGAGCTGATGCTATACTGCCAGTAGATAGACTAGGGTGCAAACTGTCTTAATCTGTGCAAATAACAGTGCAAACCAACCTCGTATTCTTTGAGGAACAAACTGATATTATGGTTACCATTTTTAACAGAAGCAGGAATATTAGTAAGCATTATATATTGATGTTACATGTTGTGCTGCACCTTAGGATCGTCAGCTCGGCATGGCCTTACAAAATATGTGCATTATTCGGCCAACCATTCTTCCTTTTGCTACCTGAACTGACAACAAGCATTGTAGTAACGTGTTGTTTATGAGAATTCCAGATTCTTGAATACGTTCCTGACCTCATGCAATCAATAGTTGGTCTGATCTCATCCTCCGACGACCAAGAGTTCCGAGACGAAAGCGTGGTGCCCCTCGCGAAACATAGGTCAGGTGATCTTGCACTCACCTTTTAATTATATTTTCCCTACAGTCTTCTATGTGTAATATTCACTACATTAATGTAATTTCTATTTTATTCATGTTGTAAAGAACGGCTTCAGCATCATAGGATGTGCAATAATAAGAGCAAAATTTATCATCCACTTCACAGAGAAAATTCAGTATCAAATGTACTTAAACACACTCTGTTCACAGTTAGACCTGTTTGTCAATGTATTTTGTCACTTTTTATTTACCCCCTTGTTGTACTCTTTTCTCATCACTGTATTTCTCCATCAGCCATCCCTTCTCTTCCCTTGTGCTTCCCTCTTTTTTCTGGTCTTCTTCAAATCTCTAAAGTTACAGTAAGAACCTTATTACTGATGCCTTAGAACAAATCTGATTGCTTAAGAATGGGCGCATAATTTTTATAGTAAACCATGTGATATGGTAGGAGCTAGCGCGTGGCTTTGGTTTATTTTCTAATAAGGATATCTTATGTAACCAAACTGTTTGCAATATCTTCTATTTTTTAGATATTGTTTTAGATCTTTGGGATCATTGGCAACTCGCAAGTTTGAAAAAATTCTCATTTCTATGATTGCTCAAACACAGAAGTTCTTTTTTTGCAGGGACATGACAGAAAGTTGCAAGTCCACAAGTTGATCTAAGATGTCTCGGTCATCGCTTTTGTTCATAACATGGTAGACACATTTTGTTCATATGGAAGTTGATGCCGGCTTGGTGATTGAAGGATTGGTCTCTTTCATAATACTCCCTCTGTACCAAAATACTCGTAGTTGGGGGAACTTGAACTAATTTCCCCCAACTACAAGTACTTCAGCACAGAGGAAGTATTTTGTAGTAGCCAAGTGATCGAACAATTGGTCTCTTAGGAGCTTAGCCTTTATATTTTGCAGCAGGACACATCTTGTATGTCGACTTATGTATTACCTTCATGGTTGTAGAAAACTCGAGTGAAGATAACAAATTTTCAATATATGTTGAATAAATGTACTAGTGAATGGTGAATGGTGTCTTGTGATGAATAGAAGAGTGCAATTATTTGTATATGTATTGTGCATTGAACGCATGTAATTTTATTGAAAATATGGTGTAAATGCATTTTGTGCTGAAATGTAGAGCCCTGGCAGCAAAAGTGTCGGCAGAAGTATTGGACGTCGCACTATGTGTCAGCATAGCACATTAACAGACAAACTGTCGGCGTAAAAATGGACGTTGCACTGTGTTGGCATAGCACAGTGTCAGATGATCTGTCGGCATAGCATAGTCCATCGGTATAGAATTGCCGGTCGCCATAGATCTCACCTAGCCCATCAAACTGTCTGTCGGCATAGATTTATTTGTCGGTAAAGGCCTTTCCCGGCAGGACTATAGGCGACAACTCATTTCTGTCGCCATAGATCTTTGCTGACACTAAATGTGTCGCCTTAGGTGACATATGCGAACAGATTGTTTCACGCTGATTTGAGTGTCGTGGTGTAGTGCCCCGAGGCGGCGTCCAACCACCCATCCTCGATCGGTGCAATTGGCTCCGAATTAAGGGTCGAAGCCGATGCGGGTGCGGCCTCCAGGGCACTATTCGGCGACAGAGCTAGATCATGCTCGTCGTGACAATGCGGCGCGCTCGGCAGTGGCTCGAATCCGTCGAAGATCAAGTCCCCGCGGATGTCCGCCGTGTAGTTTAAACTTCCAAATCTGACCTGGCGGCTAGGGGCATAGCTTTCGATCTGCTCCAGATGGCCAAGTGAATTGGCCCGTAGTGCGAAGCCACCGAAGACGAAGATCTATCTGGGGAGGAAGGTCTCTCCCTGGACTGCATCGCCATTGATGATCGTAGGAGCCATCAAGCCTAACGGCGACGACACAGAGGAACTCTCAATGAAAGCACCAATGTCGGTGTCAAAACTGGCGGATCTCGGGTAGGGGGTCCCGAACTGTGCGTCTAGGCCGGATGGTAACAGGAGGCAAGGGACACGAAGTTTTACCCACGTTCGGGCCCTCTTGATGGAGGTAAAACCCTACGTCCTGCTTGATTAATATTGATGATATGGGTAGTACAAGAGTAGATCTACCACGAGATCGGAGAGGCTAAACCCTAGAAGCTAGCCTATGGTATGATTGTTGTTCTGTATGTTGTCCTACGGACTTAAACCCTCCGGTTTATATAGACACCGGAGAGGGTTAGGGTTACACAAAGTCGGTTACAATGGTAGGAGATCTACATATCCATATCGCCAAGCTTGCCTTCCACGCCAAGGAAAGTCCCTCCCGGACACGGGACGGAGTCTTCAATCTTGTATCTTCATAGTCCAGGAGTCCGGCTGAAGGTATAGTCCAGCCATCCGGATACCCCTAGCCCAGGACTCCCTCAGCCGCGACCTCCCATGTTGTCGAAGTCTCTGAGCTGAGGCACAGGCTGGAGCGGACCAAGAACGAGCTCGACGAGGTCAAGGTTCGGCTCCAGGAGAGGCAATTTGAGTGACTACTTGTTGTTTGTTACAAAGGACAGGCGCTATATATTGACCGTTGTGTCGTAGTATGTGTAGGAGCTGCGACCAAGGTCGAGGCCCTGAAGAAGGCCCTGGGCGAGGCCGAGGAGAAGGCTGTCCAACAGCAGGCCGCTTGTAAGAAGTCCAAGGCCCGGGTCAAGGAAATCCAGTAGGAGCTCCAGGATGCGGTCAAGAAATGCGAAGCCTTGGAGCATGATGCGTCGGTTCAAGGGACCGAACTCGCCAAGGCTCGTCAGAGCGTGGAGGCCGCACGGAATGAGGCCAAGAAGATCACGGCGGGTAAGGCATTTAAGATGCAAAGCAAGTGTGACGAGAAGCAGTACCTTTTACTAACCCGGGTTCGGAGTTCCCCAGGAGCATTTGCGGATTTGCCATGTAGTGTATTAGATGCCGCGGAGTTCTACCGAGCCGAAGGAGGGTGTTCTACGGAGAAGCTATTCTGGTCACAGTATGCGGGGCCAGAGCATCCCGTGTCCTTCACCAATCAGCTCAAACAACTGGTGGAGCTGCATAGGGTGGCCGAACTAGCCATGAAGGATTTCATAATCCGGCTATGGCCAGCCAAAGCTAGGCCAATCAGTTACTTCAGACTCGTGAGGCAAATGGTGAGCGCCTGTCCTCGACTGGACATCATCATGTGCGCTTGGCCTGAATGGAAGGTGCGCGCATGGCCTTCGCCCGTTGCAAGATGTGGTGGGCGAAGATGGACACCGTCGAGGTGACCACAGGGCCACCGGAGGGCAAAGAACACCGCACCCTAACGGTATTTTGCAGATGTCTTGGAGGGTTCCCGTCTTGCGGTGACACAATGTTCGCAGGATATTGTATTTGAGTAAATGTACGTGTGTTACCTTTGCCTTATATTACTGGAACAAAGTCAGTTTTGTAATATAATATTGTTATGCTTTGAATTGTTTCCTCCCGTGTGGCTGTTTTGTATGTAATCTGAGGGTTGGCCAGTCGTCGGCTTCTGCTCTCATGTAAGTAGTACAAAGGTGTTCGGGATGGAATCTAAACAATCTTGATCCAATTGTATGGTCCTTGAAGGAGTTGTTTAGCGCAACGAACAAGGCAATCAGACTGTACGGCATAAACGCCCTCACTTAGCCATAGGAGTTTTATAATAAAGCATAGGTGCAGCTCCTGGTTCGAACCAGGGGACTGTTAGCATCTTGATCGTGAAGTGCCGATCTTTCACATAATGCGGAAAAAATCTCCAACGATTTGTGACCCTCGAACAGCTGACCGGCTCTCGCCGTATCATGACAGTCAGTTTTTGGCTTTCTCTACTGAGGTGCTCATCTGGTCAAGGCCAGGGCACAATCGCAGTAGTTCTCCCTTTACTACCCTAGCTGATTTAGCGGAACATAGGGTAGCAAGCACATGAGCCGGGCAACCGAACTATTGACCAAAGACATGATACAGAGCCAATGCATATAATGCTAAATTCGAGGTGCCGAACTTATCTTTAGGGATTGTTCGGGCTTTGTTGCCGTATCATGGGGCGATGGGCAGCCCCTGGCAAATATGACACGTACCCGTGTGTACGACTGCTATGAAATAAGAAATATAAAGGAAAACAGAGGGAGAAAAGAGATAGGGTCCGGAGCCCTTGAACTTGGCTCATGAACTGTTTCCATTTGGTTTATGCGTCCAAGCACATTGGTACAAGATAATGCAAAAAGCAACCGGATATTTGACATGCCATACCTGGAGGCGGATTGCGCGTGGGTCCTGAAAACGGTTAGCCTCTAGGGCTTCCCATGTACGCATGTGCTCTATGTCAATCTGGTGTGTTTGTCCTTTGACGGGGTCGTTAATCATGCCATCGAAGGAGACCCTCATAGGAGAAACCTGAAACAAGGAAAAAATATATAGTAAAGTTATATGTGTGTCCGAGATCGGTCTGGCCGAACCATGGATCCGGGATAGCTTGTGCCTATGTCGATGCCCATGGAATTTTGAGCACGTAGTTATGGAAGCGTGGTATGAATGCCACTACCCCATCGGGACTGGGATGGAGGCCGAATTGCTAATCGAGCTCTTGACGAGCCGCGCTGTCCTATTGCAGTGTGGTCCGGACCCTCTTAATGATGTCCAGGGGCTCGGCAGCCAGATTATGCTGCTGCTTCAGGAGTCCACTTTGTACCTCTGCTACTAGGGCGGCGGTGTGCTCCGCTATCCGGAGGGAGCGTTCTGTGTTTCAGTTGACTGTTATGACACCACGCGGACTGGGCATCTTCAGGTTGAGATAGGCATAGTGTGGTACTGCATTGAATCTAGCAAATGCGGTTCGTCCGAGTAATTCATGGTAGCCACTGCGGAAGGGGACGATGTCGAAGATTAACTCTTCGCTTCGGAAGTTGTCCGGGGAACCGAATACCACCTCCAGCGTGATTGAGCCTGAGGGAGTCCTGGATTAGGGGGTCCTCAGACAGCCGGACTATATGCTTTGGTCGTACTGTTGGACTATGAAGATACAAGATTGAAGACTTTGTCTCGTGTCCGGGTGGGACTCTCCTTTGCGTGGAAGGCAAGATTGGCAATTCGGATATGTAGATCTCCTCCCTTGTAACCGACTTTGTATAACCCTAACCCTCTCCGGTGTCTATATAAACCGGAGGGTTTTAGTCCATAGGACAACATACAAAACAACAATCATACCATAGGCTAGCTTCTAGGGTTTAGCCTCTACGATCTCGTGGTAGATCAACTCTTGTAATACTGATATCATCAAGATCAATCAAGCAGGAAGTAGGGTATTGCCTCCATCGAGAGGGCCCGAACCTAGGTAAACATTGTGTCCCCCGCCTCCTGTTACCATCCGCCTTAGACGCACAGTTCGGGACCCCCTACCCGAGATCGCCGGTTTTGACACCAACATTGCTGCTTTCATTGAGAGTTCCACTGTGCCGTCACGATAAGGCTGGATGGCTCGTCTTGTT
The DNA here is from genome assembly GCF_018294505.1 of Triticum aestivum. NCBI lineage: Eukaryota > Viridiplantae > Streptophyta > Magnoliopsida > Poales > Poaceae > Triticum > Triticum aestivum. The sequence goes on along the minus strand of NC_057794.1, from coordinate 71,227,150 downwards.
GTCAAGGACAACATCACCTCGGGGGGAGCCCTGGCTGTAGGCCAAACCCTCCGACTAGGCGGCTTCTGTCAGGACCCCGATTCTAAGTCACACTGATCTAGCATGTAACACATCATATCACTTTGTGAACTCACGCACGGTATTCCCATGGGTGCCACCTTACCTGGCCCGGGACCGTTTGCGCCTTTTGGCTCACGTATATGATAGTGTCGCTAGCATCCGTATGACAGAGAACCCGGGCCGACATGACTAGTCGTGAACCCAAAGTGGCGCTAACTTAGGGGACACGCATATATGAATCAACATCGAGCATATCGGTCAGCAGCGTGCGAATCCTAGCTGTAGCACTGGGCTAACAGGACTCCGGTGAACCGGGCTGTAGCAGGCTAGACATGACTCCGGATGTCACCACGTGACATTTCCCCGAAGGGACAGACACAGGAACAAAGTGAATCACATGTCGCCCAGTCAAGTGTTCCGGAGCAGTAGTGCTGGGCTAGCAGGACTCCGGTGAACCAGGCTGTAGCAGACTACTATGGCTCATGGAAGCACAAGAATACATTTCCCCATAAGAGAGGCTATCAAGGATAAACAACTAGGTTGTCGGATCCCACACATACCAAGAATTTCAAATCATACACACAATATGCTTGATCTGTGTAAATACAACATGGCATCACAACAAGACTCTACAACTCAAAGTATTTATTCATTAGGCTCCGAGGAGAGAGATATTACAAACATGGGTCTCATGACCCAACATTCAGAGCATACAAGTCAAAGCACATGCGGAAGCTTAACATGTCTGAGTACAGACATCTACAAATGAAAAAGGCTGAGAAGCTTGACTATCTACCAGATCTTGCCGAGGGCACATGATTGTAGCTGAGGTATCAAGCTAAACGTCAAAGTCCACACAGAACTACTAGCGAGACTGACGTCTCTCTGCAAAACATAAAATAGGCACACGTGAGTACAAATGTACCTAGCAAGACTTACATCAGAACTAACTACATATGCATCGGTATCAACAAAGGGGGTGGTGGAGTTTAACTGCAGCAAGCCAGCTTTGACTCGGTGGCTATCTTAAACTACGACTGCAAGTAACTCTTTTGAGGTGGTGCACACGAGTCCACATATTCACCATATCAATACACCACTATGGATCCGCTACCATCTACCTACGAGAACGCCATCCATAGCACTCACGCTTATCTTGCGCATTTCAGAGTATCCACTTTCACTTGTCTATGAACTGTTATAGGCAACCCAGAAGTCCTTTACCGCGGACACGGCTATTCGAATAGATCATTTCTAACCCTGCAGCGGTGTACTTATTCACACACGCTCTTGCCACTTACCACCATGTACACATCGTGTATCTCGGCAACCTTCAAGCGGAAGCTTGGTGAGGGAGTTGGCCACGACCTGACTAACCACACAAGTCTCTAGTCCAGGTTTATCGCCTATTCGGGTTCCATCCGTGAGGAGATCCGGCCGGGGTTTCTCTCATAGCCCCAAATGATGTGTGCAGGGTTCCCAAGACACCAAACGGGCGCCTGTTACACCATGCCCCGGTGTATCTACCGCATCATAGCCCACCCCTAGGGTCAGCACTACGCACGGCCTCCAACACATATCCTACAAACACAAGAAACTAGTTGCAACTCCTAGACAGAGATCAAGGCGATTAATAAGTCGAGAGAGTCAATTAAGGATCCCAATGTGTGTTAGTAGTTGTTCATGGATCACAAACACAGAACTCAGTTCCTGAGGACAGTTTCAATGAGACAACCCACCATGTACTCCTACATGGCCTCTCACCGCTACCTTTACCAAATCGTGCTCACACACTTAACTCACACACAGTAGGACATGTTCATCACCATTCCAATTCATCCTCGATGAATCAGACCTGACTCAACTCTAAGCAGTAGCAGGCATGACAATTAAGCATGAATGAGTAGGCATATCAGGGCTCAAACAACTCCTACTCATGCTAGTGGGTTTCATCTATTTACTGTAGCAATGACAGGTCATGCAGAGGAAAGGGGTTCAACTACCACAACATGTAACAGTTGAATCGTTGTTGTCCTAATGCAGTAAAAGAGAGCAGGAATGAGAGAGTGGGATTGTATCGGAATGAACAAGGGGGTTTTGCTTGCCTGGCACTTCTGAAGATATTATAGTTCTTCATCGGTGTCATCGATCTCATCATCGAAACCATGTTTATCGAGAGGGGACAAATACCGGCAACAGAGAAAGAAACACAATCATTGCAATGCACAATATGATGCATGATCATAACATGGTAAAATGAGTGTGTTGGGCTAATGCAACTACAACCAGATGGGTTTGAGCTATTTTGTACCAAAGATTCAAAGTTCAAACTCATTTGTGATATTAAATAGTGCCTTATCATGTTTTGTACTAAACAGCAAGTTAACTTGTTTAAACATGCATGAAACTAGTACAGATGGATAGATTGGATTTTTCTGGTCATTTTTCATATATAACACTTTGCATTTGGAGTTACAGATTAATTTCTATGATTTTTAGAAGTTAGCTCTATTTTCTGGAATTTCCTGAATAAGAATAAATCCAGAAAATAATTAATTGCGTCAGCACTACATCACTGTGACGTCAGCAGTCAACAGGGAGGGTCCAGGTCAAACCTAACTAGTGGGGCCCATGTGTCAGTGTCACAGCTAATTAGCAGAGTTAATGAGTGCTAAGTTAAATACTAAGCTAAGTTAATTAGGGCGTCAGCCACATGCTAGTGACTTATCTGGTTAACTAAAAGTTAATTAGCACTAAACTAAAATTAGCAGGGCTCTGGGCCCACCTGTCCAAATCTAGGGGAGGTCAACCCCCTGGTCAGCGGGGTCAAACCCGCCGGCGACTCGACGCTAGCGAGGCCAGAGACGGCGGCGCGGCTCGGAAAACGCCCACAGGGCACAGACGAGGCCGTTCTTGGGCTCATTGGAGAGCTCTTGCCAGCGCGCGTTGAGTGGTGGTGGAAGCCGGGCCTATAGTGGCCGGAGCCGACGATGGTGAGCTCCAAGGCAGCGGGCGGAGTTCGGGCAACGATGGGTTCGGCGCTACATTGCATGGGAGAAGGAGTTGGTGGGCGCTATGGGCTCCTGGGAGTGCACTGAGTGCAGTGACGCGCTCGGTTTGGACGGAGGCGAACCAAAACAACGATGGTGACAAGTCCGGCGCTGGTGTTGGAAATATGCCCTAGAGGCAATAATAAAAGGATTATTATTATATTTCCTTGTTCATGATAATTGTCTTTTATTCATGCTATAATTGTGTTATCCGGAAATCGTAATACATGTGTGAATACTTAGACACCAACATGTCCCTAGTAAGCCTCTAGTTAACTAGCTCGTTGATCAACAGATAGTCATGGTTTCCTGACTATGGACATTGGATGTCATTGATAACGAGATCACATCATTAGGAGAATAATGTGATGGACAAGACCCGATCCTAAACATAGCACAAGATCGTATAGTTCGTTTGCTAGAGTTTTTCCAATGTCAAGTATCTTTTCCTAAGACCATGAGATCATGTAACTCCCGGATACCGTAGGAGTGCTTTGGGTGTACCAAACGTCACAACGTAACTGGGTGACTATAAAGGTATACTACGGGTATCTCCGAAAGTGTCTGTTGGGTTGACACGGATCAAGACTGGGATTTGTCGCTCCGTATGATGGAGAGGTATCTCTGGGCCCACTCGGTAATGCATCATCATAATGAGCTCAAAGTGACCAAGTGTCTGGTCACGGGATCATGCATTACGGTACGAGTAAAGTGACTTGCCGGTAACGAGATTGAACGAGGTATTGGGATACCGACGATCGAATCTCGGGAAAGTAACATACCGATTGACAAAGGGAATTGTATACGGGGTTGCTTGAATCCTCGACATCATGGTTCATCCGATGAGATCATCGAGGAGCATGTGGGAGCCAACATGGGTATCCAGATCCCGCTGTTGGTTATTGACCAGAGAGCCATCTCGGTCATGTCTACATGTCTCCCGAACCCGTAGGGTCTACACACTTAAGGTTCGGTGACGCTAGGGTTGTCGAGATATGAATATGCAGTAACCTGAAAGTTGTTCGGAGTCCCGGATAAGATCCTGGATGTCACGAGGAGTTCCGGAATGGTCTGAAGGTGAAGAATTATATATAGGAAGTGCAGTTTCGGCCATCGGGAGAGTTTCGGGGGTCACCGGTATTGTACCGGGACCATCGGAAGGGTCCCGGGGGTCCACCGGGTGGGGCCACCCATCCCGGAGGGCCCCATGGGCTGAAGTGGGGAGGGGGAACCAGCCCATAGTGGGCTGGTTTGCCCCCCTTGGCCCACCCCCTGCGCCTAGGGTTGGAAACCCTAGGGTGGGGGGGCGCCCCACTTGCCTTGGGGGCCACTCCACCCTTGGCCGCCACCCCCCCTAGGAGATCCCATCTCCTAGGGTCGGCACCCCCCTAGGGGAGCCTATATAAAGGGGGGGAGGGAGGGGCAGCCGCACCCTTGAGTCTTGGCGCCTCCCTCTCCCCTGCTACACCTCTCCCTCTCACAGTATAATGGCGAAGCCCTGCTGCGGTGACCCCTGCATCCACCACCTCGCCATCGTGCTGCTGGACCTTCATCAACCTCTCATCCCCCCTTGCTGGATCAAGAAGGAGGAGACGTCACGCTGACCGTACGTGTGTTGAACGCGGAGGTGCCGTCCGTTCGGCGCTAGGATCTCCGGTGATTTGGATCACGTCGAGTGATCTACAAAGGTATGTAGATGCAATCCGATCACTCGTTGCTAGATGAACTCATAGATGGATCTTGGTGAAACCGTAGGAATTTTTTTGTTTTCTGCAATGTTCCCCAACAGTTAGGTCTATGGGTAGTTCTATTTGCACGAGTAGAACACAATTTGTTGTGGGCGTAGATGTTGTCAACTTTCTTGCCGCTACTAGTCTTATTTTGCTTCAGCAGTATTGTGGGATGAAGCGGCCCGGACCAACCTTACACGTATGCTTACGTGAGACCGGTTCCACTGACTGACATGCACTAGTTGCATAAGGTGGCTGGCGGGTGTCTGTCTCTCCCACTTTAGTTGGAGCGGATTCGATGAAAAGGGTCCTTATGAAGGGTAAATAGAAGTTGACAAATCACGTTGTGGCTTTCACGTAAGTAAGAAAACGTTCTTGCTAGAACCCTATTGCAGCCACGTAAAACTTGCAACAACAATTAGAGGACGTCTAACTTGTTTTTGCAGCAAGTGTTTTGTGATGTGATATGGCCAAAGTTATGATGAATGATGAATGATATATATGTGATGATGCTATTGTAATAGGAATCACGACTTGCACGTCGATGAGTATGACAACCGGCAGGAGCCATAGGAGTTGTCTTTATTTTTTGTATGACCTGCATGTCATTGAGAAACGCCATGTAAATTACTTTACTTTATTGCTAAACGTGTTAGCCATAGTAGTAGAAGTAATAGTTGGCGAGCAACTTCATGGAGACACGATGATGTTGATCATGATGATGGAAATCATGGTGTCATGCCGGTGACGAGATGATCATGGAGCCCCAAGATGGAGATCAAAGGAGCTATGTGATATTGGCCATATCATGTCACTATTATTATTTGATTGCATGTGATGTTTATCATGTTTTTGCATCTTGTTTACTTAGAACGACGGCAGTAAATAAGATGATCCCTCATAATAATTTCAAGAAAGTGTTCCCCCTAACTGTGCACCGTTGCGATAGTTTGTTGTTTCGAAGCACCACGTGATGATCGGGTGTGATAGATTCCAACATTCACATACAATGGGTGTAAGACAGATTTACACATGCAAACACTTAGGTTGACTTGACGAGCCTAGCATGTACAGACATGGCCTCGGAACACAGTAGACCGAAAGGTCGAGCATGAGTCGTATAGAAGATACGATCAACATGAAGATGTTCACCGATGTTGACTAGTCCGTCTCACGTGATGATCGGACACGGCCTAGTTAACTCGGATCATGTTATACTTAGATGACTGGAGGGATGTCTATCTGAGTGGGAGTTCATTGAATAATTTGATTTAGATGAACTTAATTATCATGAACTTAGTCTAAAATCTTTACAACATGTATTGTAGATCAAATGGCCAACGTTGTCCTCAACTTCAACGCGTTCCTAGAGAAAACCAAGCTGAAAGACGATGGCAGCAACTATACGGACTGGGTCTGGAACCTGAGGATCATCCTCATAGCTGCCAAGAAAGATTATGTCCTACAAGCACCGCTAGGTGACGCACCTGTTCTCCCTGCAGAACAAGACGTTATGAACGCTTGGCACACACGTACCGATGATTACTCCCTCGTTTAGTGCGGCATGCTTTACAGCTTAGAACCGGGGCTCCAAAAGCGTTTTGAGAGACACGGAGCATATGAGATGTTCGAAGAGCTGAAAATGGTTTTTCAAGCTCATGCCCGGGTCGAGATATATGAAGTATCCGACAAGTTCTTCAGCTGTAAGATGGAGGAAAACAGTTCTGTCAGTGAGCACATACTCACTATGTCTGGGTTACATAACCGCTTGACTCAGCTGGGAGTTAATCTCCCGGATGATGCGGTCATTGACAGAATCCTTCAGTCGCTTCCACCGAGCTACAAGAGCTTTGTGATGAACTTCAATATGCAGGGGATGGAAAAGACCATTCCTGAAGTATTTGCAATGCTGAAATCAGTAGAGGTAGAAGTCAAAAAGGAACATCAAGTGTTGATGGTGAATAAAACCACTAAGTTCAAGAAAGGCAAGGGTAAGAAGAACTTCAAGAAGGACGGCAAGGGAGTTGCTGCGCCCGGCAAGCAAGCTGCCAGGAAGAAGCCAAAGAATGGACCCAAGCCCGAGACTGGGTGCTTTTATTGCAAGGAAAATGGTCACTAGAAGCGGAACTACCCCAAATACTTAGCGGACAAGAAGGCCGGCAAAACGAAAGGTATATGTGATATACATTTAATTGATGTGTACCTTACTAGTACTCGTAGTAGCTCCTGGGTATTTGATACCGGTGCAGTTGCTCACATTTGTAACTCAAAGCAGGAGCTGCGGAATAAGCGGAGACTGGCGAAGGACGAGGTGACGATGCGCATCGGGAATGGTTCCAAGGTCGATGTGATCACTGTCGGCACGCTACCTCTACATTTACCTACGGGATTAGTTTTAAACCTCAATAATTGTTATTTAGTGCCAGCTTTGAGCATGAACATTGTATCAGGATCTCGTTTTATTAGAGATGGCTACTCATTTAAATCCGAGAATAATGGTTGTTCTATTTATACGAGAGATATTTTTTATGGTCATGCTCCGATGGTGAATGGTTTATTCTTAATGAATCTCGAGCGTAATGCTACACATATTCATAGTGTGAGTACCAAAAGATGTAAGGTTGATAATGATAGTCCCACATACTTGTGGCATTGCCGCCTTGGTCACATAGGTGTCAAACACATGAAGAAGCTCCATGCAGATGGACTTTTAGAGTCTCTTGATTACGAATCATTTGACACGTGCGAACCATGCCTCATGGGTAAAATGACCAAGACTACGTTCTCAGGAACAATGGAGCGAGCAACCAACTTATTGGAAATCATACATACTGATGTGTGCGGTCCAATGAGTGTTGAGGCTCGCGATGGCTATCGTTATGTTCTCACCCTCACTGATGACTTGAGTAGATATGGGTATGTCTACCTAATGAAACACAAGTCTGAGACCTTTGAAAAGTTCAAGGAATTTCAGAGTGAGGTTGAGAATCAACGTGACAGGAAAATCAAGTTCTTGCGATCAGATCGTGGGGGAGAATACTTGAGTCACGAATTTGGCAGACACTTAAGAAAATGTGGAATAGTTTCACAACTCACGCCACCTGGAACACCTCAGCGTAATGGTGTGTCCGAACGTCATAATCGCACTCTATTAGATATGGTGCGATCTATGATGTCTCTTACCGATTTACCGCTATCATTTTGGGGCTATGCTTTAGAGACTGCCGCATTCACTTTAAATAGGGCTCCATCGAAATCTGTTGAGATGACACCGTATGAATTATGGTTTGGGAAGAAACCTAAGCTGTTGTTTCTAAAAGTTTGGGGATGCGATGCTTATGTCAAGAAACTTCAACCTGAAAAGCTCGAACCCAAGTCGGAAAAATGCGTCTTCATAGGATACCCTAAAGAAACTATTGGGTATACCTTCTACCTCAGATCTGAAGGCAAGATCTTTGTTGCCAAGAATGGATCCTTTCTAGAGAAAGAGTTTCTCTCGAAAGAAGTAAGTGGGAGGAAAGTAGAACTTGATGAAGTATTACCTCTTGAACCGGAAAGTGGTGCAACTCAGGAAAATGTTCCTATGGTGCCTGCACCAATTAGAGAGGAAGTTAATGATGATGATCAAGATACTTCTGATCAAGCTCCTACTGAAATTTGAAGGTCCACAAGGACATGTTCCACACCAGAATGGTACGGCAACCCTGTCTTGGAAATCATGTTGTTAGACAACGGTGAACCTTCGAACTATGAAGAAGCGATGGCGGGCCCAGATTCCGACAAATGGCTGGAAGCCATGAAATCCGAGATAGGATCCATGTATGAAAACGAAGTATGGACTTTGACTGACTTGCCCGTTGAGCGGCGAGCCATAGAAAATAAATGGATCTTTAAGAAGAAGACAGACGCGGATGGTAATGTGACCATCTATAAAGCTCGGCTTGTCGCTAAGGGTTATCGACAAGTTCAAGGGGTTGACTACGATGAGACTTTCTCACCGGTAGCGAAGCTGAAGTCCGTCCGAATCATGTTAGCAATTTCCACATTCTATGATTATGAGATATGGCAAATGGACGTCGAAACGGCATTCCTTAATGGTTTCCTTAAGGAAGAATTGTATATGATGCAGCCGGAAGGTTTTGTCGATCCTAAGAATGCTGACAAGGTGTGCAAGCTCCAACGCTCGATTTATGGGCTGGTGCAAGCATCTCGGAGTTGGAACATTCGCTTTGATGAGATGATCAAAGTGTTTGGGTTTATGCAGACTTATGGAGAAGCCTGCGTTTACAATAAAGTGAGTGGGAGCTCTGTAGCATTTCTCATATTATATGTAGATGACATACTTTTGATGGGAAATGATATAGAGCTTTTGGACAACATTAAGGCGTACTTGAATAAGAGTTTTTCAATGAAGGACCTTGGAGAAGCTGCTTATATATTGGGCATCAAGATCTATAGAGATAGATCAAGATGCCTCATAGGTCTTTCACAAAGCACATACCTTGATAAGATATTGAAGAAGTTCAATATGTATCAGTCTAAGAAGGGGTTCTTTCCTGTGTTGCAAGGTGTGAAATTGAGCTCATCTCAATGTCCGACCACGGCAGAAGATATAGAAGGGATGAGTGTCATCCCCTATGCCTCAGCCATAGGTTCTATTATGTATGCCATGCTGTGTACCAGACCTGATGTAAACCTTGTCGTAAGTTTGGTAGGTAGGTACCAAAGTAATCCCGACAAGGAACACTAGACAGCGGTCAAGAATATCCTGAAGTACCTGAAAAGGACTAAGGAAATGTTTCTCGTTTATGGAGGTGATGAAGAGCTTGTCGTAAAGGGTTACGTCGACGCTAGCTTCGACACAGATCTAGATGACTCTAAGTCACAAACCAGATATGTGTATATTTTGAATGGTGGGGCAGTAAGCTGGTGCAGTTGGAAGCAGAGCGTCGTGGCGGGATCTACATTTGAAGCGGAGTACATGGCAGCCCCGGAGGCAGCGCATGAAGCAATTTGGGTGAAGGAGTTCATCACCGACCTAGGAGTCATACCCAATGCGTCGGGGCTGATCAAACTCTTCTGTGACAACACTGGAGCTATTGCACTTGCCAAGGAGCCCAGGTTTCACAAGAAGACCAGGCACATCAAGCGTCGCTTCAACTCCATTTGTGAAAATGTTCAAGATGGAGACATAGATATTTGTAAAGTACATACGGACCTGAATGTAGAAGATCCGTTGACTAAACCTCTCCCTACAGCAAAACATGATCAACACCAGAATTCCATGGGTGTTCGATTCATCACAATGTAACTAGATTATTGACTCTAGTGCAAGTGGGAGACTGTTGGAAATATGCCCTATAGGCAATAATAAAAGGATTATTATTATATTTCCTTGTTCATGATAATTGTCTTTTATTCATGCTATAATTGTGTTATCCGGAAATCGTAATACATGTGTGAATACTTAGACACCAACATGTCCCTAGTAAGCCTCTAGTTAACTAGCTCGTTGATCAACAGATAGTCATGGTTTCCTGACTATGGACATTGGATGTCATTGATAACGAGATCACATCATTAGGAGAATAATGTGATGGACAAGACCCGATCCTAAACATAGCACAAGATCGTATAGTTCGTTTGCTAGAGTTTTTCCAATGTCAAGTATCTTTTCCTAAGACCATGAGATCATGTAACTCCCGGATACCGTAGGAGTGCTTTGGGTGTACCAAACGTCACAACGTAACTGGGTGACTATAAAGGTATACTACGGGTATCTCCGAAAGTGTCTGTTGGGTTGACACGGATCAAGACTGGGATTTGTCGCTCCGTATGATGGAGAGGTATCTCTGGGCCCACTCGGTAATGCATCATCATAATGAGCTCAAAGTGACCAAGTGTCTGGTCACAGGATCATGCATTACGGTACGAGTAAAGTGACTTGCCGGTAACGAGATTGAACGAGGTATTGGGATACCGACGATCGAATCTCGGGCAAGTAACATACCGATTGACAAAGGGAATTGTATACGGGGTTGCTTGAATCCTCGACATCGTGGTTCATCCGATGAGATCATCGAGGAGCATGTGGGAGCCAACATGGGTATCCAGATCCCGCTATTGGTTATTGACCGGAGAGCCATCTCGGTCATGTCTACATGTCTCCCGAACCCGTAGGGTCTACACACTTAAGGTTCGGTGACGCTAGGGTTGTAGAGATATGAATATGCAGTAACCCGAAAGTTGTTCGGAGTCCCGGATGAGATCCCGGACTTCACGAGGAGTTCCAGAATGGTCCGGAGGTGAAGAATTATATATAGGAAGTGCAGTTTCGGCCATCGGGAGAGTTTCGGGGGTCACCGGTATTGTACCGGGACCACCGGAAGGGTCCCGGGGGTCCACCGGGTGGGGCCACCCATCCCGGAGGGCCCTATGGGCTGAAGTGGTGTAACACCCGAGATGTAACTTTCCCAATTTGTACTCCAACTCTTGCCGTTTTCGGCGTTAAGTTATTTTATTTTCTCGGGTTCAGGTCTTTGTCTCCGTGTGTTGTTATCGTTGTCATGCATCTCATATCATGTCATCATGTGCATTGCATTTGCATACGTGTTCATCTCATGCATTCGAGCATTTTCCCCGTTGTCCGTTTTGCATTCCGGCGCTTCATTCTCCTCCGGTGGTCATTTCTAGCTTTCTTCCGTGTGTGGGAATTAAACATTTCCGGATTGGACCGAGACTTGCCAAGCGGCCTTGGTTTACTACCGGTAGACCGCCTGTCAAGTTTTGTATCATTTGGACTTCGTTTGATACTCCAACGGTTAACCGAGGGACCGAGAAGGCCTCGTGTGTGTTGCAGCCCAACACCCCTCCAATTTGGCCCAAAACCCACCTAACTCTGCTCCATCATCTAGAGCGTTCGATCACGATCGCGTGGCCGAAAACCGCACCTCATTTGGACTCTCCTAGCTCCCTCTATGCCTATATAGACGACCCCCCTCTAATATTCGCGGTACCACTCTTTCCCTAACCCTAGATCCGTCTGCTGTCGCGCCGGACAAACTTCCCCCACTGACGGACGTTGTCCGCTGCTCGCCGCCGCCAACCGGGGCGCGCCACGTGGCGCGGGCGCCCCACATCACCGCCGAACGCCGCGAGGGCCCGCTCGGCCCGTGGCCGGCCCCCATGGCCCGGGATCCCCGCCGCCGCCCGGGTCTTCTCCCTCCTCCGCCCGAAGCTGCCTCGCCGCCCATCGCGGCGACCGCTACCGCCGCGCCACTCCGGCGACTGCCCGCCGCACCGCCGCGCGAGAGCGCTCGGATCCAGCCGCCCCTCGCCGCTGTATCCTCGCCGCCGCTCTCCTCCGAAGGCGCCGCCCAGCCTCCTCTCTCTCCAACGCCGGCGACGAGCTCCGGCTTCTCCAACTCCGGCTGCCGCCTCCGGTGAACAGTGCGCGCGCCGCCGCCTCGGATTGTGTGCCACCGAAACCCTAGATCCGGAGGTTGATTTTTCTACTAAGTCCCTGGATTTTCTAGTCCAAGTGCTCCTGTTCATAGCCCCGTAACTTTGCATCCGTAGATCCGATTCATGCATATAGCATATCAAAATGTTCACCTCAGAGAGTACATCATTTCATTCCATTGCATCATGTTCATTTGAGTTCATCTTGATGCCCGAAATGCTGTTAGAAGAGGGCTACTTGAGATAATTGTCAGATGTGCTGCTCCATTTAGCATTTTGTCATTTTTGCCATGATTATTGTGTGCATGATATGCCCTGATGCTCTACATATGTTTTGTTAAGGGTTTTGTCATCTCTCCAGAGGTGCAACCCATGTATTTTTGTGATGTGTGTGGTGACTAGTGCAAGCTTGCAAAGTGAGGCACTTGGTATTTCTGATTTCAGGGACTTAGCATTTCCACTAAGTCCTTGAGCTGTTTATCTCATGTTGTCATATGTTCATGTTGTTTACGAGCGATCCGTGCCTCTTTTGAGGATGATCAGTAAGGATGTTTTATTAATCTTGCAGTGCTCTATGCATCCATGTCTTTGTTTGCAATTATGGAGCATCCTAGCTTGAGTCAATCGAGCTCTACTTTTGCTACTTTGTGAATCTGGGCAGATTGTCAACTTGTTTGCAATTTTGCCGATGTTGTTGTAGTTGATCCGTGCATGCTATGCCATTGTTCTTGACATGTCTAGCTTGAATTTTGTGTGTTCTTGATAGATGTATGCTTATCTTATCATGACTTGCACCTTAGTGAGTGCATCGAGCTCGTTTACATGCCTACTTGAGATCTGTTTTCAGCATGTGCCAGTTTTCACTAAGTCTGAAAACTGATTATGCTTTTGCTATGTTCACGTGCTTGTTAGTATATTTTCTGATCCCTTTTGACTCAAGGTCACTAAGGGACTTTTGTTAAGCTATTTGAGTAGCTCCATGCCATGTTTTAATTTGTCTTGTTCAGGTCCTGTAGCATGTAGTTTTGTTGCTCCGAAGAGGGCTATCTGATCTGAAATTCCAGACAAGTGTTAATTTCACTAAGTCTGAGATTTGTTTACCATATGCATTTTTATCATGCTTGTTTGAACCTGTTAATGGATGAATTGGTCGTAGCACAGTGCTAGACTTTTGTTAAGCATCTTGAATGCATCCCTACCATGTATTTTTTTGTCATGTTTGGGTGCTGTAGCATGTTCGTTTCATTGCATTTAGATGGCTACTTGCTGTAAATCGTAGACCGGTGTCATATTTGAATCGCTTGCCATTTCCAAACCGTAACTCCGATTTCGGCGTTCTTTATATCGTTTTCAAGCGATTTCATCTCATCTTTCCAGTGGCACACTTGGATTCCCAAGTTGAGGCCAGGTTCATGCATCCCTTGTCAACTCTTGCATATGCATCCCGCATCGCATCCCGCATAGCATATCATCATTGCACCATATTGTTTGATCCTTGCACGTGGTTGATTGTGTCCTTGTTGCTTGTTTGTCTTGTTTGGGTAGAGCCGGGAGATGAGTTCGCTAACGAGGAGCCCGTTGAGTTTGCTTTCGAGGATCCAGTCAACTCTGACAACTTTGCAGGCAAGATGGTCATACCCTCGAAATCACTACTATCTTTGCTATGCTAGATTGCTCGCTCTTTTGCTATGCCATTGCGATGATGCCTAACATTTTTCTTTCAAGCCTCCCAATTGCCATGTCAAACCTCTAACCCACCATGTCCTAGCAAACCATTGATTTGCTATGTTACCGCTTTGCTCAACCCCTCTTATAGCGTTGCTAGTTGCAGGTGAAGATTGGAGGCCGTTCCTTGTTGGAACATTTATTTACTTTTTGGGATATCATTATATTGCCATGTTATCTTAATGCATCTATATACTTGGTAAAGGGTGGAAGGCTCGGCCTCTCGCCTAGTGTTTTGTTCCACTCTTGCCGCCCTAGTTTCCGTCATATCGGTGTTATGTTCCCGAATTTTGCGTTCCTTACGCGGTTGGGTTATAATGGGAACCCCTCCATAGTTCGCCTTTTTTAAAGCTTTTCCAGCAATGCCCAACCTTGGTTTTACCATTTGCCACCTAGCCTCTTTTTCCCTTGGGTTACCGGAGCCCGAGGGTCATCTTGTTTTATACCCCGCCGGGCCAGTGCTCCTCTAAGTGTTGGTCCGAACTAGGCAGCCTGCGGGGCCACCTCGGGGAAACTCGAGGGTTGGTTTTACTCGTAGCTTGACCTATCTGAGTGTGCCCTGAGAACGAGATATGTGCAGCTCCTATCGGGATTTGTCGGCACATTCGGGCGGTGTTGCTGGTCTTGTTTTAACCTGTCGAAATGTCTTGAAGAACCGAGGTACCGAGTCTGATCGGAACGTCTCAGGAGGAGGTCTATTCCTTCGTTCACCGTGAGAGCTTGTCATGGGCTAAGTTGGGACTCCCCTGCAGGGATTTGAACTTTCGAAATCCGTGCCCGCGGTTATGGGCATATGGGAATTTGTTAATGTCCGGTTGTAGATAACTTGAACCTTAACTTAAATTAAAATGAATCAACCGAGTGTGTTACCGTGATGGCCTCTTCTCGGTGGAGTCCGGGAAGTGGACACGGTGTTGGAGTAATGTTTGCACAGGTTGTTCTCTAGTTTCTCGCTCGCGCTTTGCCTCCTCTTCTCGCTCTCTTTTGTGAATAAGTTAGCCACCGTATATGCTAGTCGCTTGCTACAGCTCCACATATATTTACCTTGCCTAACCCATAAGCTTAAATAGTCTTGATCGCGAGGGTGCGAGATTGCTGAGTCCCTGTGGCTCACAGATTACTATTACACCAGATGCAGGGCCTGATGATTCCGCTCCAGGAGACGCGCTTGAGCTCAAGTTTGAATTCGACGAAGACTCTCAACGTTACTATGTTTCCTTTCCTGATGATCAGTAGTGGTGCCCAGTTGGGGGAGATTGGGATGTGTCGCATGTTGGGTTCTCTTTTATTTTGGCGCCATAGTCGGGCCATGAGTGTTTGAATGATGTAATGTTATTAATGTACTTGATTGACGTGGCGAGTGTAAGCCAACTATGTTATCCCTTTTATTATCTATATTACATGGGATGTTTGTGATGATTGCCTGATTTGCGACATATGCCTTCAATGCGATTATGCCTCTAAGTCGTGCCTCGACACGTGGGAGATATAGTCGCATCGAGGGTGTTACAAGTTGGTATCAGAGCCGACCCTCACGGTTACACAGATGGTTGCGGATAGGTGCGTGGTCATGTTGTTCATGACGGTTGTGACCCGTCGTGGCACACGGCATGACACATGTACTGGACTGGAAGCACAGACGTATGTGCCAAGAGGGAACGTTCCTGTGGCCCGACGAGGACGTCGGTTCCTCTGAGTGGGGGTGTATGTGATGGCATGGCTTATTAGGGATGATAGACTACTCATATCAATAAGGAATTCCTTCTTTTCTGGTAGCCCATTCGGACAGAACTCCAAAGTTAAGCGTGCTCAGCTTGGAGTAGTGTCAGGATGGGTGACCAACCGAGAAGTTGCTCCCAGGTGCGCATGAGTGAGGACAAAGTGTGCAGAAAAGACTAGTATTGATCTGTGGGGCCAGTCTAGATCCCGCCAGGAGTAACGACCACCGGCGGGTGTGTCCGGGGCGTTACAAGTGGGGAGGGGGAACCAGCCCATAGTGGGCTGGTGCGCCCCCCTTGGCCCACCCCCTGCGCCTAGGGTTGGAAACCCTAGGGTGGTGGGGGGGGGCGCCCCACTTGCCTTGGGGGCCACTCCACCCTTGGCCGCCGCCCCGCCTAGGAGGTCCCATCTCCTAGGGCCGGCGCCCCCCTAGGGGAGCCTATATAAAGGGGGGGAGGGAGGGGCAGCCGCACCCTTGAGTCTTGGCGCCTTCCTCTCCCCTTCTACACCTCTCCCTCTCGCAGTAGAACGGCAAAGCCCTGCTGCGGTGACCCCTGCATCCACCACCACGCCGTCGTGCTGCTGGATCTTCATCAACCTCTCCTCCCCCCTTGCTGGATCAAGAAGGAGGAGACGTCACGCTGACCGTACGTGTGTTGAACGCGGAGGTGCCGTCCGTTCGGCGCTAGGATCTCCGGTGATTTGGATCACGTCGAGTACGACTTCCTCATCCCCGTTCTTTGAACGCTTCCGCGCGTGATCTACAAAGGTATGTAGATGCAATCCGATCACTCATTGCTAGATGAACTCATAGATGGATCTTGGTGAAACCGTAGGAAATTTTTTGTTTTCTACAACGTTCCCCAACAGCTGGTGAGGTCTCGGTCTCGACGGAAATGAGGGCTATGATGAGCTAATGGACATGGGAGTAGGGGGTTGGTAGAGGAGCTCAGGGCGAGTGCAGAGGCGGCCTCGGCGTGCTCGGGGAAGCACTAGAGCAAGCAGGGCGGCGAGAGGGATCTCTGGCGGCCAGCGACGAAGATGATAAAGATGGCGTCGATGCAGGGCCTCCGGCGAGGCGTGGCTGGACAGGGAGGACGAGGGAGGTGTGGCTATGCTCGTGGACACGTCAGGGAGTCTTGGCGCCTCCCTCTCCCCTTCTACACCTCTCCCTCTCGCAGTAGAACGGCGAAGCCCTGCTGTGGTGACCCCTGCATCCACCACCACGCCGTCGTGCTGCTGGATCTTCATAAACCTCTCCTTCCCCCTTGCTGGATCAAGAAGGAGGAGACGTCACGCTGACCGTACGTGTGTTGAACGCGGAGGTGCCGTCCGTTCGGCGCTAGGATCTCCGGTGATTTGGATCACGTCGAGTACGACTTCCTCATCCCCGTTCTTTGAACGCTTCCGCGCGTGATCTACAAAGGTATGTAGATGCAATCCGATCACTCATTGCTAGATGAACTCATAGATGGATCTTGGTGAAACCGTAGGAAATTTTTTGTTTTCTACAATGTTCCCCAACAGCTGGTGAGGTCTCGGTCTCGACGGAAATGAGGGCTATGATGAGCTAATGGACATGGGAGTAGGGGGTTGGTAGAGGAGCTCAGGGCGAGTGCAGAGGCGGCCTCGGCGTGCTCGGGGAAGCACTAGAGCAAGCAGGGCGGTGAGAGGGATCTCTGGCGGCCAGCGACGAAGATGATGAAGATGGCGTCGATGCAGGGCCTCCGGCGAGGCGTGGCTGGACAGGGAGGACGAGGGAGGTGTGGCTATGCTTGTGGACACGTCAAGGAGGCGAGGGGAGCACGGAGGCTGCGTCTACGGCGTACGGCGGCGACGAGCTCCGCTCGGGCAGAGAGGGAGAGAGAAGAGGAGGGGGAAGAGGTCAGGAGAGAGTGAGAGAGTTCCAGGGGGTGCGTGTCGGTGTCCAGAACCTCAGCGACAAGCAAGAGGTGGCGGAGCGTGTGCTCGCGCGCGGCGGCCACGCGCGCGCTGTCCTCCTGGTGGGAGGTTGGTGATGACTGGCAGAGGCCAGTGGGCTGGGCCTCTGTTGGGCCGTGGTGGGGCGCCGGGTAAGTGGCCCAGGTAGTGTCTCTCTATCTGGTTTTCCTATTTTAGTTTCTGTTTTCTATTATTTTGTAGTCTTTAGGGCTTTATTAAAAATACTTAAACAGATCAAAAAATCATGAAACTGCTCAATGCCACTGTTTGGAATATAACCAACAACAAACATTTTAGTTTATGACTATTTGAGCATTTAAAATATGTAATAGCATTTATATGCCCAAATGCTTTAATTCAGAGCCAATATGTCATGGAAAAATGTGCAACACCTCTGGTTATTGCTTCTAGCATTTTCCAGAAACTATGAACATTTTTGAAAGCCATTTGGATTCACTGACAATATTTTAGTTGAACCTTGTGAGTCCCTTTAAATGCTAGGGTTTAAACAGTCCCCATTTCAAGTTCATTTGAAACTTAAACATGATGACACTCATGAGGCTAGTCTAGTGCATTGCCGAAAGCTAGGGATGTGACAGCTTCGTCATGACCGCCCGTTCGGCCATCGCGCCGACGATGACTTCTCGGGTCATAAAAAACAGCCTCCACATCGGCTCGGTATTCGCCGAGCAGATGGATCCAATAGAGCTCTCTTCCTTGAACGAGCTATTGGATCGCATCGCCACCCTGGGAGTCGCTACGGATTATGATCAGATCGGGCTTAAACCCGACCAAAGGGAGATTAACTCTCCGCCGGTCACCCATCAGATAGCGGCGGTGGAGGAGCAATGTAGCGATGCTTCCTCTATTTTGAGGACAGATTATGTCCGGATTTCCGAGCTGTCCAAGACGGATACCCGTCCATGGGAGGACGTGGCCCAAGCTTTGAACCTAGAATTAGACAGCGGGCCAGAACTATTGGGCAACATCCTGGAGCCCGAACTGTTAAGCTCGGAAACTCCTCCGCCCCTGGGCCTCAGATCGGGTCAGGGTTTGGACCTAAATCTACCCACCCATCCAGGCATAAGTGATCTTTCCCACATTATACAAGAGCCCCAAGAGACAGTACATCACTATTGGGCCGGATTCCTCGTTGTATTAAGCAAGGTCAAGGACTGTCGCGAGGAAGACGCAATTTCATTCTTTTGCAAAAATTGCACGGACAAGGGAATCCTCAACGCCATAAGTCGTCGTGACATAGCACACCTCGCTGACTTGGCATCCATAGTACAGAAGTACTGTGCAATGTAAAGCGCGTGGAAAACCCAAACAAAATTCTAGGATCCTCTGGCTCTCACTAGACCCCCTGTCCGAACTAAAAGGGTGTACTCTCATAAGTCACCCGATCAAATTACAAAGAAAACAAAGCCCACTACAGGGCGTGGAACCGTATTGGAGGGATGGCTCAATGGGCCATGCAAAATTCACAGTACAACGGATACCATGCCAACACACAACCTTAGAGCATGTTGGATACTTCGGCAGGTGGCTAAGAGCGGCGAGGATATCCTCACCAACAATACAACAGAGCACCATCCCGTGGAAAATAACAATACAGTATTGAAAGTCTTCGAGACCTTCGCCTCAAATAATAGGCGCAACCGAACACTCCGCAGCCTTGCCAAAGTCTGCCATGTTGCAGCAATAAATCCATGGAACGACAGTGACGAACCTCAATTCCGAACAGCCCGAGCACCAGCCGCTTTGGTCCTTAGTCCAATTGTGGACGGCTTCCGGCTTACTAAAGTGCTCATGGACGGTGGCAGCAGATTAAACCTCATCTACGAGGAAACTCTTAGCCAGATGAAAATAGACAAGAGCCGCATTGAGCAAAGCAGCACGACCTTCAGAGGAATCATCCCTAGTCGGGCGGCACGATGTACGGGAAAAATCACAATAGATGTGGTATTCGGCACGCCAGAGAATTATAGGTCTGAAGAAATCACATTCCAAGTGGCCCCGTTCAGTAGCAGATACCACGCCCTTTTAGGGCGGGAGGCATTCATGATCTTCCAAGCTATACCCCATTACGGGTACATGAAGCTCAAAATGCCCGGGCCCAATGGAATCATCACTCTAGCTAGTGATCCGGACATAGCACTCCGCGCCGAAAATAAAACCGCCGCACTAGCCCTTGAGGCATTATCCGAAGCCCTTGCGGCCGAAGAACTAACTGCGTTGTGCTCCACCGTGGACAAGGACGATGTGGTACTCGAAAAAAAGACCCAAGTCCACCTCTTTTAAACCAGTGGACGAAATAGTCAAATTCCAGGTCCACCCAATGGATCCTACAAAAACAGCATCCATCGGGGCACAGCTAAACCCCATAACAGACGCTGCACTATGAGAGTTCTTGCGCGAGAATTGGGACATCTTTGCGTGCCATCCTTTAGACATGCCAGGAATCCCACGTAGGCTGGCCGAGCATAGCCTTTACATTTTAAAGGGGTTCAAGCCGGTCAAGCAGACTCTTCGGCGTTTCTCTGAGCCTAAGAGATAAGCCATGGGAGAAGAGCTAGCCAAGTTATTTGAGGCCGGATTCATTAGAGAAATAAAACATCCGGACTGGCTAGCAAACGTGGTGATGGTGCCAAAGAAGGACAAATCCTGGCGCCTATGTGTCGGTTTCAAGGACCTTAACAAGGCTTGCCCCAAGGATCCCTTCCTCCTCCCCCGCATCGATCAAATTATCGATGCTACCGTAGGACACGACTCATTGTGTTTCCTCGATGCATACACCGGATACCATCAAATTAAGATGGCGGAGTCCGATCAAGCCGCAACGACATTTATCACTCCATACGGCCCCTTCGGTTATAACACCATGCGTTTCGGGCTCAAAAACGCCGGTGCAACCTATCAACAAATGATTCAGACATGCCTGGAAACAAAAATCGGCAAAACAGTGGAGGCATACGTAGACGACGTGGTCATTAAAACTAGACACGTCGAATCCTTAATAGACGACTTGAGGCTCACGTTCGACAATCTCCGAACATATGACATCAAGCTCAATCCGGAAAATACGTTTTTGGCATGCCCGCCAGAAAGCTCCTGGGCTTCATCGTCTCCAGTAGAGGAATTGAAGCAAATCCGGTTAAAATCCGAGCTCTGTCACAGTTGGCTATCCCAACAGACCTCAAGCAAATCCATAAATTAACTAGAGGCGTGGCTGCCTTAAGCCGCTTTATCTCCCGATTAGGAGAAAAGGCACTACCCCTTTATCGCCTTCTTCGACGCACTGAACACTTCGAGTGGCCACGGCCAGATTGGAAGAGATAAAAGCCATCTTGGCCACCAACCCAATCTTGGCCGCGCCAAATGTCAGTGAACCAATGTTGTTATATATAGCGACAACACACCAAGTTGTAAGCGCATTGCTCGTCGTCGAACGAGAGATGGATGGACATAAGTTCCCGCTTCAAAAGTCGGTATACTACGTATCCACTGTCCTCACTCCATGCAAATCACGGTACCCACATTATCAAAAGATAGCATACACGGTCTTCATGGCATCTCGAAAATTCTGACACTACTTTCAAGAGTGTTCAATTACGGTGGCCTCTGAAGTACCACTCAATGACATAATAAATAACCGCGATGCGACGGGCCAGATTGCTAAACGTGCTATTGAGCTCCTCCTGTTCGACATAACATACAAACCACAGCGAGCCATTAAGTCACAAGTACTGGCTGATTTCGTCGCCGAATGTACAGAAGGCGAACTCACTAAAGAGTACGGCGCGTACTCCAATTGGATCATGCACTTTGATGGCTCTAGGGGCAGGCGTCGTCCTGACATCCCCCACCGAAGATACAGTCCAATATGTATTCCAAATATTATACACAGACTCCAACAATGCAGCAGAATATGAGGCCATGTTGCATAGTCTCTGGATGGCAGTCTCCATGGGCATTCAATGCCTAGAGGTGCATGGGGATTCGAACCTCGCAATATCTCAAATAAATGGAGACTTTGACGCCAAGTACCCTGATACGTCCATTTTGCAACATGCTTTTATTCCATATTTATTGCATTATGGACTGTTATTTCACTTTATGTCACAATACTTATGGCCATTCTCTCTTATTTTACAGGGTTTACATAAGGAGGGAGAATGCCGGTAGCTGGAATTCTGAGCTGGAAAAGGAGAAAATATTAGAGACCTATTCTGCGCAACTCCAAAAGTCCTGAAACTCCACGGAACATCTTAAAATAAATAAAGAAAAATCCTCGCCAAAGATGAAGGCCAGGGGGCCCACACCCTGCTCACGAGGGTGGGGGGCGCCCCCCCTAGGGCGTGCCCCCTATGTCGTGGGCCCCCTGGTGGCTCCCAGACGTCCATCTTCTGCTATATGAAGTCTTTCGATGAGAAAAAATCAGAGGGAACCTCTCGGGATGAAACTCCACCGCCACGAGGCAGAACCTTGGCGGAACCAATCTAGAGCTCCGACAGAGCTGTTCTGCTGGGGATACTTCCCTCCGGGAGGGGGAAATCATCACCATCGTCATCACCAATGCTCCTCTCATCGGGAGAGGGCAATCTCCATCAACATCTTCACCAGCACCATCTCATCTCCAAACCCTAGTTCATCTCTTGTATCCAATTCTTGTCTCAAAGTCCGGGATTGGTGCTAGTAGGTTGCTAGTAGTGTTGATTACTCCTTGTAGTTGATGCTAGTTGGTTTATTTGGTGGAAGATCATATGTTCAGATCCTATATGCATATTATTACCCCTCTTATTATGAACATGAATATGCTTTGTGAGTAATTACGTTTTTTCCTGAGGACAAGGGAGAAGTCTTGCTATTAGTAGTCATGTGAATTTGGTATTTGTTCGATATTTTGATAAGATGTATGTTGTCTAGCCTCTAGTGGTTTTATGTGAACGTCGACTACATAACACTTCACCATTATTTGGGCCCAGAGGAAGGCATTGGGAAGTAATAAGTAGATGATGGGTTGCTAGAGTGACAGAAGCTTAAACCCTAGTTTATGCGTTGCTTTGTAAGGGGCTGATTTGGATCCACATGTTTCATGCTATGGCTAGGTTTACCTTAATACTTTTGTTGTAGTTGCGGATGCTTGCAATAGAGGTTAATCATAAGTGGGATGCTTGTTCAAGTAAGAACAACACCCAAGCACCGGTTCACCCACATATCAAATTATCAATGTATCGAACACGAATCATATGAACGTGATGAAAACTAGCTTGACAATATTCCCGTGTGTCCTCGGGAGCGCTTTTCCTATTATAAGAGTTTGTTCTAGCTTGTCCTTTGCTATAAAAAGGATTGAGCCACCTTGCTGCACTTTATTTACTTTTGTTACTTGTTACTCATTACAATTTATCTTGTCACAAAACTATCTGTTACCACTTATTTCAGTACTTGCAGAGAATACCTTGCTGAAAACCTCTTATCATTTCCTTCTACTCCTCGTTGGGTTCGACACTCTTACTTATCGAAAGGACTACAATAGATCCCCTATACTTGTGGGTCATCAAGACTCTTTTCTGGCGCCGTTGCCGGGGAGTGTAGCGCCTTTGGTAGGTGGAATTTGGTAAGGAAAAATTTATATAGTGTAGCGACCCGACCCGAATGGATCAAGTCTCTGTGCTTAACTGTCATCCCTGGATTGGTATGCTGACACACACAGTACTCGAGGATTTATAACAGAGGTAAATCACATGTAAAAGTAACATAAATACTATTACCTCAATCCAGAATAACGTAAGTAACAAGGTTGTGGATTCCCATCAACACCAACGACAAAGTTGAGTGTAGAAATCGTAACCCTAACATATCACTTACTCGTCATAATATATCCTGCAACATGAGACGTTGCAGCCACAAAGGGTCAGTACATTGAATGTACTGGCAAATTCACACCATGGAGAATGATGAATAAAGGCTATCACTACATGCATATTTGGCTGGTGGAAAAGCTCTACGGTTATAAGCTTTTTGCGAAAAGCCAATTTTGCCCTACTGTAAAGGAATAAATTTTATTTAACTACCATGGTGATTGTTGAACATTGAGAATGGTTGACAGCATTCTCAATCCCAATTAAGTAACATCATTAAACCCAACAAAATTAATTTAAAGTAACATGATGAGATTCACATGATAATCCAAGTACTAGATACTCAAGATGTCCATAACCGGGGACACGGCTAATCATGATTAGTTTATACACTCTGCAGAGGTTTGCACACTTTTCCCCACAAGACTCGATCGCCTCCGTTTGGTTTCTCGCACTACATGGTGTCTGAGAAGATGGATGACCGAGACATAGTCTTTTAGAAGCGCTAGCACCTTATGATCGGGTAGACCGTACCACCTACATACCCTACATCTTCTAGTCTACCACTGTAAGAGTTTGCACGACTTAGTCAACTATGCTAGAGCCCATAATAGCTTGTGGCTGCACACGGAAGTTTCTAGCATGAATAATCTTATGATCCCTTTGAGCCTGGGTGGCGAACCATAGGATGATCACACGGTAACCCCGGGATCTCCTAGGACAACACTCGTATATCCCCAGGTGTCCGGGCAAGTCCACTGGTATATCCCTAGGGTGCCCCAACCAATCCACCCAGATGTGTATTATAGTAGCCACCTTAAGTTAAACCTTAGTTAACAATAATCTCTCACATCTTTCATGAATTCTATCAAACCAATCCACGTCTACGTGCATAGCATAGCGATATAAGCATAACGTAGAAGTAACTCCCAGGGGTTTGATAATAAAATGGCAATAGGTTCTACCTCATCATCTACTTCCCAACCCACATGTTAATGACATCCTAACCATGCAATGTTTGAGGATTGGAACTAATGCATAAAAACTGGGTGATAAAGGGTATGATCAAAGTGTGAACTTGCCTGCAATGTTGATGAAGATGATTCGCACTCAAAACTCTTGATAGATCTACTCGTCACACTCCGTTCAATCTATCGAAGGTAAGCAATATCGTAGGTAAGCAATACCGAGAGGGAGGGGCGTCGGGGGCCCGCCTTTTAAAGGCACGAGGCCGAGGCCTTCCATGGGCGAGGGGGCGTCCGGCGGCGTGGGGAAGCCGGACTCCGACGAGTCCTGCTGAGGCACGCGAGGAGGAAGGCGGCGGCGCGCTGGCTGGGCTGGGTCGTGGCCTATTGGGCCGGCCCAGTTCGACGGCGGAGCAGAGAAGAAGTTTTTTTTAACATATTCTCAAACAAACAAAAATAAAAAGGATAAAACAAAATAAAAATATAATATAGGCATATAATATATCAAGATTTTCAGAAAAAGATTTTCTACGACATGAACATTTTTATAACTT
This sequence comes from Triticum aestivum, assembly GCF_018294505.1. NCBI lineage: Eukaryota > Viridiplantae > Streptophyta > Magnoliopsida > Poales > Poaceae > Triticum > Triticum aestivum. The sequence goes on along the minus strand of NC_057794.1, from coordinate 71,202,078 downwards.
CAAATAAAATCCAGACAAATTCAGATAATTCAAAGAGTGCTACTGGCCTATTAAAATCCAACAAAAATCATTTTAAAAATACCAAAATGATTTCAAATTAATTTTTCTCCAATTTTCTATTGCAGGGAATCATTTTACCCTATTTTCCATGTATTTTATTTTGGAGAAAAATAATTTGAATAAAAGTCAAATAACTCCAAATTGAAAATAATTTGCAAAAGGACTTTGAATTTGATCCTTTTAACTTCCAACTCATATTTCATATATTTTGAAGAAGTCATTTTATATTCTCTCATGAAAATCATTGAGTTGCTTGAAGTTTGAAATATTTTCCATGAAATTCAAATATTTTCAACAACCTTTTTCATTTAATTTAAATGGAAGAAGTCATGTCATCTTCTCTCTAGGGTTTTGGGTTGAAAAGAATTTGAATTCATGGAGATCACGAATGAAAAATGAAAGTTTGGGAAAGTCCTTTTATTCCCTCTCATTTAACTTTCAAAACGTTTCGAATTTCACTCAATCAATCACACAACAATCAAAGAATCAAGCAATCTATCTACTTATTATAACATTCCAAAATTTAGGATTTTGGGATGTTACATATAGTGTGCTGAAATTTACTGTCACTTGCTACTATGGAAAGTAATTATCTGAGGGGCCTCTTTGGGGTATCTTCAGTAGAGCAAAGAGTTGCTCCTCAACCTACTGAACCTATTTAAAATTAAACTCCTTTTGAATTTCCTTCGGGTATGATGGAAGAACTGCTAGCTAACCCTTTTACAGGAGATGGAACAAAGCATCCCGATGAGCACTTAATATATGTGGATGAAGTTTGTGGATTATTTAAGCTTGCAGGTATACCCGATGATGTTGCTAAGAAGAAGGTCTTCCCTTTATCTTTGAAGGGAGACGCATTGATATGGTATAGGCTATGTGATGATATGAGATCATGGAACTATAAAAGATTGAAGTTAGAATTTCATCAAAAGTATTACCCTATGAATCTTGTTCATCATGATTGCAATTATATATATAATTTCTGGCCTCGCAAAGGAGAAAGCATCGCTCAAGCTTGGGGGAGGCTTAAATCAATGTTATATTCATGCCCCAATCATGAGCTCTCGAGAGAAATAATTATGCAAAGTTTTTATGCTCGGCTTTCTCATAATAATCAAACCATGCTCAATACTTCTTGTGTTGGCTCTTTTATGATGAATACTATTAAATTCAGATGGAATTTATTGGATAGAATTAATCACAACTCTGAAGATTCGGACCTCGGCGAAGGTAAGGAGTCAGGTATGACACCTAAGTTTGATTGTGTTAAATCTTTTATGGATACCGATATTTTCCGTAAGTTTAGCACTAAATATGGACTTGACTCTGAGATAGTAGCTTCTTTCTTTGAATCTTTTGCTACTTATGTTGATCTCCCTAAGGAGAAGTGGTTTAATATCATCCTCCCATAGAAGTAAGAGTAGTTGCACCTATTAAAGTTGAAGAAAAGACTGTCACTTATAATGATCCTATTGTTCCTACTTCTTATGTTGAGAAACCACCTTTCCCTGTTAGAATAAAGGATCATGCTAAAGCTTCAACTGTTGTTCGTAAAAGCAATATTAGAACTTATACACCTCCTGAGCAAGTTAAAGTAGAACCTAATATTGCTATTGTTAAAAATCTCTTGTCTGATAATATTGATGGGCATGTTATTCAGTTCGAAGGTGAAACTGCTAGAATTGCTAAACCTTGTGCTAAAGATAAACATAGACATGTGGTAGGCGTGCCTGTTATTTCTGTTAAAATAGGAGATCATTGTTATCATGGCTTATGTGATATGGGTGTGAGTGCTAGTGTTATACCGCATACTTTATACGAAGAAATTAAGAATGCACCTGCTGAGTTAGAAGGTATTGATGTCACAATTAAACTTGCCAATAGAGATACTATTTCAGCAATTGGAATTGTTAGAGATGTTGAAGTCTTGTGTGCGAAACTAAATATCATGCTGATTTTCTTGTTTTTACTTCTCCGCAAGATAGCTTTTGTCCCATTATATTTGGTAGACCCTTCTTGAACACTATTAATGCTAGGATAGATTGCGAAAAGAATTTGTTACTATTGGCTTGGATGATATGGTTCATGAGTTTAATTTGTCTAAATTTAGTAAACAACATCGTGAGGAAGAATTACCTAGTAAGGATGAAATTATTGGTCTTGCTTCTATTGCCGTACCTCCTAGTAATCCTTTAGAACACTATTTGCTAGACCATGAAAATGATATGTTCATGAATGAAAGAAGGGAAATAGATGAAGTATTCTTTAAACAGGAACCTATTCTGCAACACAATTTGCCTGTTGAAATTTTAGGGGATCCTCCTCCACCCAAGGGTGATCCCGTGTTTGAGCTTAAACCGTTGCCTGATAATCTTAAATATGCTTATCTTGATGAAAAGAAGATATATCCTGTTATTATTAGTGCTAACCTTTCAGAGCATGAAGAGGAAAGATTATTGAAAACTCTGAGGAAGCATCGTGCTGCTATTGGATATACTCTTGATGAACTTAAGGGCATTAGTCCCACACTCTATGTCAACATAAAATAAATTTGGAAGCAGATGCCAAACCAGTTCGTGATCCTCAACGACGTTTGAATCCTAAAATGAAAGAAGTGGTAAGAAAAGAAATACTCAAGCTTCTGGAGGCAGGTATAATTTATCCCATTGCTGATAGTCAGTGGGTAAGTCCTGTCCATTGTGTCCGTAAAAAAGGGAGGTATTACTGTTGTTCCCAATGATAAAGATGAATTGATTCCACAAAGAATTATCACAGGTTATAGGATGGTAATTGATTTCCGCAAATTAAATAAAGCTACTAAGAAAGATCATTACCCCTTACCTTTTATTGATCAAATGCTAGAAAGATTATGCAAACATACACACTATTGCTTTCTAGATGGTTATTCTGGTTTCTCTCAAATACTTGTGTCGGCTAGAGATCAATCAAAGACTACTTTTACATGCCCTTTTGGTACTTTTGCTTATAGACGTATGCCTTTTGGTTTATGTAATGCACCTGCTACCTTTCAAATATGCATGATGGATATATTCTCTAACTTTTGTGAAAAGATTTGTGAGGTTTTCATGGACGATTTTTCCGTCTATGGTTCCTCTTTTGATGATTGCTTGAGCAATCTTGATCCGAGTTTTGCAGAGATGTGAAGAAACTAATCTTGTCTTGAATTGGGAAAAGTGCCACTTTATGGTTAATGAAGGTATTGTCTTGGGGCATAAAGTTTCTGAAAGAGGTATTGAAGTTGATAAAGCCAAGGTCGACGCTATTGAAAAGATGCCATGTCCCAAGGACATCAAAGGTACAAGAAGTTTCCTTGGTCACGCCAGATTTTACAAGAGGTTCATTAAGGACTTCTCAAAAATTTCTCGGTCTCTGACTAATTTATTGCAAAAAGACATACCATTTGTCTTTGATGATGATTGTGTAGAAGCATTTGAAATACTTAAGAAATCATTAGTCTCTACACCTGTTGTTCAGCCACCTGATTGGAATTTACCCTTTGAAATTATGTGTGATGCTAGTGATTATGCTGTAGGTGCTGTTCTAGGGCAAAGAGTTGATAAGAAATTAAATGTTATTTATTATGCTAGTAAGACTCTAGACAATGCTCAAAGAAATTATGCTACTACTAAAAAAGAGCTTTTAGCAGTTGTATTTGCTTGTGATAAGTTCCGACCTTATATTGTTGATTCTAAAGTAACTATTCACACTGATTATGCCGCTATTAAATACCTTATGGAAAAGAAAGATGCTAAACCTAGACTTATTAGATGGGTTCTCTTGCTACAAGAGTTTTATTTGCATATTGTTGATAGAAAGGGAGCTGAGAACCCCGTTGCAGACAACTTGTGTAGGTTAGAGAATGTTCTTGATGACCCACTACCTATTAATGATAGCTTTCCTGATGAACAATTAAATGTTATAAGTACTTCTCGTAGTACTCCATGGTATGCTGATTATGATAATTATATTGTTGCTAAGTTTATACCACCTAGCTTCACATACCAGCAAAAGAAAAAGTTTTTCTATGACTTGAGACATTACTTTTGGGATGACCCACATCTTTATAAAGAAGGAGTAGATGGTGTTATTAGACGTTGTGTACTTGAGCATGAACAGGAACAGATCCTACGCAAGTGTCATTCCGAGGCTTATGGAGGATACCATGCTGGAGATAGAACTGCACATAAGGTATTGCAATCTGGTTTTTATTGGCCTACTCTCTTCAAGGATGCCCGTAAGTTTGTCTTGTCTTGTGATGAATGTCAATGAATTGGTAATATTAGTAGACGTCAAGAAATGCCTATGAATTATTCACTTGTTATTGAACCATTTGATGTTTGGGGCTTTGATTATATGGGACCTTTTCCTGCCTCTAATGGATATACTCATATTTTAGTTGCTGTTGATTACGTTACTAAGTGGGTAGAAGCCATTCCAACTAGTAGTGCTAATCATAACACTTCTATTAAAATGCTTAAAGAAGTTATTTTTCCGAGGTTTGGAGTCCCTAGATATTTAATGATGGATGGTGGTTCACACTTTATTCATGGTGCTTTCCGTAAAATGCTTGCTAAATATGATGTTAATCATAGAATTGCATCTCCTTATCACCCTTAGTCTAGTGGTCAAGTAGAGTTGAGCAATACAGAGCTCAAATTAATTTTGCAAAAGACTGTTAATAGGTCTAGAAAGAAATTGGTCCAAGAAACTTGATGATGCATTATGGCCTTATAGAACTGCATATAAAAATCCTATGGGTATGTCTCCGTATAAAATGGTTTATGGAAAAGCATGTCACTTACCTCTCAAACTAGAACATAAGGCGTATTGGGCTATTAAAGAGCTCAACTATGATTTTAAACTTGCCGGTGAGAAGAGGTTATTTGATATTAGCTCACCTGATGAATGGAGAACCCAAGCTTATGAAAATGCCAAGTTGTTTAAAGAAAAAGTTAAAAGATGGCATGAATACAAAAGCGTGAGTTTAATGTAGGTGATTATGTATTGCTATACAACTCTCGTTTAAGATTTTTTGCAGGAAAACTCCTCTCAAAATGGGAAGGCCCCTATGTTATCGAAGAGGTCTATTGTTCCGGTGCCATAAAAATCAACAACTTTGAAGGCACAAATCCGAAGGTGGTAAATGGTCAAAGAATCAAACATTATATCTCAGGTAATCCCATAAATGTTGAAACCAATATTATTGAAACCGTAACCCCGGAGGAATACATAAGGGACACTTTTCGGAACGTTTCAGACTCCAAAAAGGAATAGGTATGTGGTACAGTAAGTAAACCGACTCCAAAACAATTTTTAAGGCAATATTTCTCCGCTTTGGAATATTTAGAAAAATAGAAAAATAAGTAGCAGTCCGGGAAGGACACGAGGGCCCCACGAGGGTGGTGGGAGTGCCCTACCCATCTGGGCGCACCCCTCTACCTCGTGAGCACCTCGTGTGCCTTCCAGACTCCGTTTTCTTGCACGATACGTATTTTGGTCGGTAAAAATTCATTATATATTCTCCCGAAGGTTTTGACTTCGGTATCATGCAAATCTCCTCTGTTTTGGTTTTCGAGCTGTTGTTGCTGCAGATTAGAACAAGATGTCTTCTCAAGAGTCAATCGGGGAGAGCCGGGTATCTAATCCGGCACCGGAACCAAGGGCAAACAGCGACGCTGACCACTTTGGGCTAGCAACGGGGGAGGAGATGGAGGCCGACTTGATGAGGGTAGATGCCATGGAGGATCAAGAAGTCACCTCTCACTTCCGAGCTGGATTCACGATGGGGGAACTACAGAGCTCAGCCATTCCAAACTCGGTTATCCCTTCCAATGTTAGATTTCTTTCTTATGAAAATACGAAGAGGAGTGTCACTTGTTCTCCCGCAGCTATGCAACACCCTTGGGTGCAAGGAGCTTTAGCTGTCACAGGAAAGCTTCATAAGGAAATAATGGACCTCAAGCAGCAAGTCAATAAGCTCGAGGAGGAGAACCGCATCCTGAGGGGAATAATCGCCAAGAATATTACACCAACAACAAAGAAGGAGACATAATCACATGGGTATGGGCACTCCCCTTGGCAACTGCCAAGCTTGGGGAAGGAGCCCCGGTATCGTATCACCATCACAACTCCTATCTTTATCGTTTTTCTTAGTTCGATCCTATTAGTAGTATCTTGATCTAGTAGAATAAAGTTTATGGCATGATCTAGTTTTGAGTTTTGCTTTTTGATCTCGAGTTTGTGAGTTATATATAATAAAGATTAGTGTTGAGTCAAGGGCTTGATTATTTTGCCATGATCTTGGGTGAATAAAAGAAAAGAGAAAAAGAATAAAAACAAAAAGTTCATATTGATCTTATTGAGAGTAATGACTTCACATAGAAAGAGTATGATGATTAAAAGTTGTTGGGAGTTGGTAGACATATCTTTGGTCATTGTTGCAATTAATAGGAAGTAATAAGGAAAGAGAGGTTTTCACATATAGATATATTATCATTGACATCCTTTATGATCGGGAGCACTCATTAAAATATGGCATGCTAAAGGGTTGATGTTGGACAAGGAAGACAACGTAATGAGTTATGTCTTTCTTATATCTGAGATAAAGTATGTTGTCATGGATCCTCTAACTTGTTGAGCTTGCCTTTCCCACTCATGCTAGCCAAATTCTTAGCAGCAAGTAGAAATACTACATGTCCTTCCAAATACCCTTAAACCAGTTTTGCCATGATTGTCCACCATATCTACCTATGGATTGAGTAAGATCCTTCAAGTAAGTTGTCATCGGTGCAAAGCAATAAAAATTGCTCTAAATATGTATGATTGATTGGTGTAGGAGAAATAAGCTTTATACGATCTTGTGATGTGGAAGTAATAAAAGCGATGGACTACATAATAAAGGTTCATATCACAAGGGGCAATATAAAGTGACGTTCTTTCGCATTGAGATTTTGTGCATCCAACCATAAAAGCGCATGGCAACCTCTGCTTCCCTCTGCGAAGGGCCTATCTTTTATTATTATCTTCTACCTTATGCAAGAGTCACGGTGATCTTCACCTTTCCTTTTTCATTTTATCCTTTGGCAAGCTCAGCATGTTGGAAAGAACATGATATATATATATTATATATATTATATATATATATATAATTGGATATAGGGGAGCATGAATTATTATTTTTGACATTACCCTTGAGGTAAAAGGTTGTGGGGCAAAACTATAAGCCCCTATCTTGCTTTTTAGCAATTATATTATGAAGGACTAAATGATAGTTGAGTATGTGGACTTGCTTTTTAGCTCTGACATAGACTCTTTCCGATGTTATGATAAATTGCAATTGCTTCAATGACTGAGATTATAGTTTGTCGGAGCCAAATAAGGTTTATGATTTATACTTTTGCATTGTGAATAGATCATCACTTGAACATAAGTAATCATATGACAAAATCTATATATGTTGCTGTTATGAGAATAATCATGATGCCTTCATGTCCGTATTTTATTTTTATCGACACCTCTACCTCTAAACATGAGGACATATTTAGTGTTATCGGCTTTTCACTTGAGGACAAGCGAGGTCTAAGCTTGGGGGAGTTGATACGTCTGCATCAAGCTTTTATATCGATATTTATTGCATTATGGACTGTTATTTCACTTTGTGTCACAATACTTATGGCTATTCTCTCTTATTTTACAAGGTTTACATAAGGAGGGAGAATGCCGGCAGCTGGAATTCTAGGCTGGAAAAGGAGAAAATATTAGAGACCTATTCTGCGCAACTCCAAAAGTCCTGAAACTCCACAGAACATCTTAAAATAAATAAAGAAAAATCCTCGCCAAAGATGAAGGCCAGGGGGCCCACACCCTGCTCATGAGGGTGGGGGCGCCCCCCCTAGGGTGCCCCCCCTACCTCATGGGCCCCCTGGCGGCTCTCAAACGTCCATCTTCTGCTATATGAAGTCTTTCGATGAGAAAAAAATCAGAGGGAACCTTTCGGGACGAAACTCCGCCGCCACGAGGCGGAACCTTGGCGGAACCAATCTAGAGCTCCGGCAGAGCTGTTCTGCTGGGGATACTTCCCTCCGGGAGGGGGAAATCATCACCATCGTCATCACCAACGCTCCTCTCATTGGGAGAGGGCAATCTCCATCAACATCTTCACCAGCACCATCTCATCTCCAAACCCTAGTTCATCTCTTGTATCCAATTCTTGTCTCAAAGTCCGGGATTGGTGCTAGTAGGTTGCTAGTAGTGTTGATTACTCCTTGTAGTTGATGCTAGTTGGTTTATTTGGTGGAAGATCATATGTTCAGATCCTATATGCATATTATTGCCCCTCTGATTATGAACATGAATATGATTTGTGAGTAATTACGTTTGTTCCTGAGGACAAGGGAGAAGTCTTGCTATTAGTAGTCATGTAAATTTGGTATTCGTTTGATATTTTGATAAGATGTATGTTGTCTAGCCTCTAGTGGTGTTATGTGAACGTCGACTACAAAACACTTCACCATTATTTGGGCCTAGAGGAAGGCATTGGGAAGTAATAAGTAGATGATGGGTTGCTAGAGTGAGAGAAGCTTAAACCCCAGTTTATGCGTTGCTTCGTAAGGGGTTGATTTGGATCCACATGTTTCATGCTATGGTTAGGTTTACCTTAATACTTTTGTTGTAGTTGCGGATGCTTGCAATAGAGGTTAATCATAAGTGGGATGCTTGTTCAAGTAAGAACAGCACCCAAGCCCTGGTTCACCCACATATCAAATTATCAAAGTATCGAACGCGAATCATATGAACATGATGAAAACTAGCTTGACGATATTCCCATGTGCCCTCGGGAGCGCTTTTCCTATTATAAGAGTTTGTTCCGTCTTGTCCTTTGCTATAAAAAGGATTTGTCCACCTTGCTGCACTTTATTTACTTTTGTTACTTGTTGCTCGTTACAATTTATCTTGTCACAAAACTATATGTTACCACTTATTTCACTACTTGCAGAGAATACCTTGCTGAAAACCGCTTATCATTTCCTTCTGCTCCTCGTTGGGTTCGACACTCTTACTTATCGAAAGGACTACGATAGATCCCCTATACTTGTGGGTCATCAGACCCAAAAATGGCGGCTTATCGCAACGCCGTCCTCAAAATGTCAGCTCGGTTCGAGGGGCTTGAATTCCACCATGTGGTCCGAGAAAACAATCAAGCGGTGGATATCCTCGTCCGGATCGGCGCTAAGCGCGACCCTGTCCCACCTAATATCTTCTTGGAAAGGCTGTTTAAGCTATCCGTGGTATGGGAAGGAGAGACCGACAACAATAGTCCCGACCTGACCGCAACGCCAGATGCCGAACAGTCTGACGTAATCGGAGGCTCTACCATCGAAATAACGCCTTCGGCCCACATAATTATGGCTGTCATCACCCCGTGGACAGAACCCTTCTTGGCTTACCTAACTAGGCAAGAACTCCCTGATGACCCAAACGAGGCACGTTGCATTGTGTGGCGGTCTAAAGCCTACAAGGTCCACGAGGGAGAGATTTATAATAAAAGCATGACCGGAGTACTTCAAAGGTGCATCTCCGAAGTGGCAGAAATTCATGCTGGACTCAGCGGCTACCACACCGCAGCTCGGGCCCTTGTAAGCAAGGCCTTCTGTATAGATTTTTACTTGCTGACGGCCCGGGAAGACGCACAAAATCTCATTCAACGATGCGTCGGTTCCCAGCTTTTTGCAAACCAAAGCCATATGCCACCTACCGCTCTCCAAACAATCCCCATTACTTGGCCCTTCACGGTCTGGGGGCTTGATATGGTAGGACCCCTTAAAGGGGGAAGCCATAAGAAAAAATACCTATTTGTCATGGTGGATAAATTCCCCAAATGTATAGAAGCCAAACCAGTTAAATCGGCTGAGTCTGGACCAGTGATAGACTTCATATCCGGGGTTGTACACCGTTACGGCGTCCCCCATAGCATCATGACCGATAACGGCTCGAACTTTACAGCCGACGAGGTAAAAACTTGGTGCAACAACATGGGCATTAAGCTCGATTACGCTTCTGTCTATCACCCACAAACTAACGGTCAAGTCGAGCGACCAAATGGCCTTATCATGAGCGGCATTAAGCCCAGATTAGTGCGATCCTTGAAGGGATCAGATATGCACTGGGTCGAGGAGCTCGACTCCGTACTATGGGGGCTGCGGACCACGCTGAATCGCACTACCGGATACACACCATTCTTTATGGTGTATGGCACAAAGGCGGTACTGCCCTGCGACATAATTCATGACTCACCTCGGGTGCGCATGTACGAAGAGAAAGAAGCCGAGCTTGATCGGTAGGACAGTTTGGACGCCTTGGAGGAGGAGCATGACGTGGCAAAAGCCCGCTCCGCATTCTATCAGCAACAGGCTCAACGGTATCAAAGCTGAGAAGCACGAGCCAAAACTTATAACGTTGGCGAACTCGTTCTACGCCTACCGGAGAAGAAAATAACAAGCTCAAGCCAAAATGGGATGGTCCCTTTGTTATTGACAATGTTCTGACCGGTGGGGCGTACCGTCTGCGGGATGCATCGGACAATTGACTCGACCCAAACCCATGGAACGCAGCTAGAATCCGAAAATTCTACGCCTAGTGTCGGACTCTGTGTTCGTCTCCTTACCTCCGTCAATCTTTTATATATATCCGTTATCTGTCTTTTCTTTCTCTCTTTTTTCCCTTTTTCTTCATGACATTAAAAGGTTAAACTGTGTCTTGACTACACAATCTTGACGCGCTAGGCGTGCTCATTATACCTGGGGGCTTCTTATACAGAAGCTTAATATAATTCTGTTTCGGGCTCTATGCCCCCCTCCACATGTGTTACTTTTCCACATGTACCTTTTCTTCACCATTATATGCATCGATAGGACTTAAGGTTCGGCCAAGCTGGGTTGCCTGGCTCTTGTGTAGATGCCCTACGTTCCCATTAATTCGGCTGGGGCAAAAGGGGAGCACCTTTGCGATTGTTACTGCCGGGTCAGCCGGATGTGTACCTCAGACTGGGTGAAGCCGAAAGCTCGCATTCTTAAGGGAATATTCGGTCGGTGAACAAAAGATGACTTTTACTTATTGCAATACATGCCCCCAAATGTTTATATCATGCGTCTCTTTTCGTAGTTCGGACATGCACATTAATGCATGTGTACCACGGGAAAGGAACCCTTAACGGAACTATTCTCCCTAGAAGATGTTTCTTACTATCCATTTAATATAACATAGCTAGTTGGGTACTTGTCTATTCAAGCACTAATGACCCCTACGCCTGGTTTCCACGCGTACCCCAGTTTTTACATAACCGAGCGGGTATTCGGATACACTCCGGACTATCGGGTCCAGAGGTCGAAGCAAAAAGGTCCGCCATGAAAAATGATTTACAATCCGGCTAGGGACAATATATCTCACTTGAACTACACAGTCACTTATACTGACTAAATTCTTCTTCTATACCATCCAATAGGCTGTCTAGCCTACAATCCTGTTGGGAATACTTTGTGGCTAATTTTACCTGGTCATACACCAGACTAACGGGGATCTCTTTCCCATCAGACCCCATAGGTCCGACCTTGGCCATGTGGTTTGGGTCAGCCTTGGTATATCGCGTCTTCACAATGGCCCAGGCATGCCTTGCACCTTGTCGGCAGGTAGATATCTTCCATAATCGGATGCGTCGCCGCGCTCCCTGGAGCATCTCTACGAGCTCCCCATGCCTCCTGGCAGGGAGGCAGATGGCCACAAGGCCTGGGCAATGCCCTGCATCACCTGCTGAACCTGTTCGTGCAGTTGTGAGAGCTCTGGCAGAAGATCGCCCGCAGACCCGGGCATCTCCTCTTCGGGACGACCCGTCAGCATACCTATAGATATAACTCTGTTAGCCAGTTTCTTCGCCGAAGTCTATAAAAGTTTGTTCAAGTACTTACTAAAAATGCCACATCGAAGCCTCTTATTCTCTTTAACGGAGTCAGCTAGCTGGGCCCGAACATCTTTCAGTTCAACGCCCAGCTGGGTATTGGCATCTTGGAGATCATTTTTCTCCTGCCTAACCCGCATCGTTGAGCATGTTGCTCATCGCCTCGCACGACCCCCGGATTCACTCCGGGATCATCTGCAGAATCTATTGTTAGATTTGCATACATGTCGAATACTAACTGGTACATATCCTTCTTTTTGATAGAAACATGTGTTACCAGATGGGGCCTTCGCGGACTCCTTCATTGCGGCAACTGCGGCCCGTAGCTGGGCTTTGCACTCCTCCAGCTCTTGAGACAACTGGGTATTCTTCTCCGTAAGAGCCTACGCAAATAATGATCCTTAAATCAGTTGTGTCAACTGTTTCAAGTCTCAGGGGCTATTGATATGCATAATTATCAGATTTTCTTACCCGTATATCCTTTACATACTGGTCCGTGGCTCTGGCAAGACCATTTCGAGCAGCTCGGATGTACGCATCTCCTGAGTTGAAGGCATCGAACACCTCTTCAGAGAAACAAGGGTCTCGGAGTACAGCCCGGCGACGCTTGTGATTCATGTCACTTTCCACTTCGGAATTCGTAGAGGACAGCCTATCCACATCCTCTGTAGGAGGAACATCCGGCGTTGTCCCCACGTTAACATCTGCCTCTAAGTCCGGCTCTAGAGCCTGGCTGGCGGAGGCGTGGCCGGCAGGCTCTCCGGATACAGTCCAGTGAGTGTTTTTCCTGCCAGGAACGATGGACATTATTATATTTCAAAGACGACAACCACGGAGCAGGGTTATTTTCATACCTCTGCGATGGCGTCTCAGTCCTAACTGCCTTCCTTTTAAGCCAATCCGGTTTTGGTGCCCCTCGTTGGTGAGTCACTGCGGGTTCGGCGTGGCGTCCCGAGGGCCTTCCCTGTAATACACCATATGTGCGCGGTAGGTGAAGTGCAAAAAAAGGGATCCTTCTCGGAAGTTGGGACTCCGGTTTTACTTACATGCGATGCAGGGAGCAGGCCAGGATAATCGGCTATGATGGCCACCAAGGCACCGTCGCAGCTTAACTGATAGAACGTCATGTCGCTGAGCTCCACGAATATGTCCGGATCTTCTTCAAGTCCGTGGTCAAGGGTCCGGTCAGGGCACTACAAAATAAAGACACATCCGTGACATTTTGGGCCGAACGAATTTTTTTCTATGACACATATGACACTTCTATGACGATAATTGTGACAAAACCCGGTATCATCATAGATGTGGTGGGCTCCTACTTCTATGACAAAAAATCATGATAGAAAATGGGCTTTTCATCCTGGGCGGGCCGGAGACGCAGCTGCATGACATTCTTTGGGCCGTCCATGACGGAAAAAACCATGGTAGAAGCGAGGGGGAGGAAAATTTCGGGGAGTTCCCGATTATGGTGGGAGGTCGGGGGCCGAGCGATGCGCGTTTCTCTCATACACGTACGCACGTGTGTGCAAGGCGTTGGCTCTAACTGAACCAGAGCGAGGCGTTGGGCTCTAACTGAACCCGAGCGATGCACTGCAGGCTACACGTTACTGAACCCGAGCGATCGATCAATGGCTGTTAATTGAACCCAATTGAGCGATTCCTTGGCTACTACTACTAACTAAAGCTGATCGATGGGATGA